>NC_139574.1:712787-740074 GCF_946808225.1 Silurus aristotelis
CGGCCGGCATGACGCCGCTTGGCGCGGGCACGTGCGCAGGGGAGTCGGGGCTCGCGGTGGCGGTGGTGTTGACGGCGAGCAGCTGCGCGGGCGCGCTCACGGACATGAAGTCGCCGTCGAAGCCGTTACCCAGCTTCTTACGCAGCACGCGCTCGGACAGGTCGTGCTCGCGCGGGTCGTACTCCGGGTCCGGGTCTTCTCTCAGGTCCGGTACAGGCAGGTGCTCGCTCGGAGACGGACGAAGCCTCAGATAGCGGTGAGCAGCGTCAGCGCCGCGGCGCGCGCACACCAGCAGCACGAGAGTCAGCAGCGCGCACACGAGCAGCAGCGCGCGAGATAGTCGCATAGCGATCAGATATCAGTAATGAAGAAGGAGAAGAAGTGGATGAGTGGTGAACGAACAGCGTTCCCAGATCCGCGCGCTCCGAGCGGGACAGCGTTCTGCTTCCACACGCAGCGGCGCGCTCTGAAAGTCCTGGAACCTGGGGCGCATGGAGCGCGCGCGCGCGTGCACACCCTCTCTGTCTCTCTCTGTTTGTCCTTCGATCGAGTTTTTTATTTATTTATTTTAAATAACAGAAAAGAAGGAGAGTAAATCCTCAGACACTCAAACACAAGGTTAAAACACGTCTCGTGCAGCTTCTTAACACCTTCACCCTCCTCCTCCTCCTCCTCCTCCGCTTGTGCGCGCGAGTCTCTCTCAGTTCACCCGGTCACCATAGCGACACAGGCGACTCTCTCTCTCTCTTTCTCCCCTTCTGTCTCCGATGACAGTCTCTGTGGCTGCGCGCGACATGGGACAGAGACTCTCCCAGCCGCATACGTTGCGCGCACTCGAGACCCGGATGTGTCCTTTCCTCTTGCCGGTGCGTTTTTAAATGTCACGAGAAAGAGAGAGTGTGTGCGTTTATTTTTACTCTCTCTCTCTCTCTCTCTCTCTCTCTCTCTCTCTCTCTCTCTCTCTCTTTTACTCTCTCTCTCTCTCTCTCTCTCTCTCTTTTACTCTCTCTCTCTCTCTCTCTCTCTCTCTCTCTTTTACTCTCTCTCTCTCTCTCTCTCTCTCTCTTTTACTCTCTCTCTCTCTCTCTCTCTCTCTCTCTCTCTTTTACTCTCTCTCTCTCTCTCTCTCTCTCTCTCTCTCTCTTTTATCTCTCTCTCTCTCTCTCTCTCTCTCTCTCTCTCTCTCTCTCTCTCTCTCTCTCTCTCTCGGCTCCAGTCGGTCCCGCCGCCGCGGCGCTGCCCCCCGGTTCCTCCTCCTGCCACCCGAGCGCGAGCAGCTCTTTTAATTTTGTAAGAATTTCACCAGCAGCTTTTCTGCGACCTGCAGTACAATGTTTTTTTTTTCTACTTCTTCTTTTTTTCTTTTCTTTTCTTTTTCTTTTGGAACACCGGATTCCGTGTGTCTATGAGTGTGTGTCCACAGCGTGCTCCAGCACCCACTCTCCTGTCACGAGCTCTGCGTGGACAACATGTCACGCCGTGTCTCCGCGCGTGGGATTTCCTGCACGTGTGTAGATTAAATCCCGGGTGGTCAGATCTCTTCACGCTACTCCTCTCTCCAACTGTGCACAGGGTTTCCTCCGTCCCGAACACTTCCACTCGCCGCCTTGTGTGTGTGTGTGTGTGTGTGTGTGCGCGTGTGTGCGCGCGCGCAGGCAGTCTCTGTGCAGGAGCGCGCGGTTTGTTCAGAGATCTCCGCTTTCTACTCAAGTTAAATATCCCCCTCTATATAACCCCCCCCCCCCCTTATCCCGCCAGCGGGGCCAGCCCCCCAACACACACACACACACACACACACACACACACACACACTTTTTCAGTCTTGACAATATCCATATTGCGATCATTAATGAAAACTTTAGCGCCGTGTTTTTTCTCTTTATTTTCAACGCAACCTCGAGATTGAACATAATTTATATAGCATTCGCGCGCGCGCGTGTGTGTATGTGTGTGTGTGTGCGCGCGCGCGCGTGGTGCAGCAGATGAAGGTGAACCAGATGTTCAGGTTGCGCTTCACGAGCTCTTCACTGCACTACATCCAGCTGCAGGGTTATGACGTGGTCCCGTGACAGCTCGCGCTCCCACTAACTGCGTGCAGAAGCGACATAGTGACTGCACAAGACCTGTGTGTGTGTGTGTGTGTGTGTGTGTGTGTGTGTGTGTGTGTGTGTGTGTGTGTGTGTGTGTGTTGCCGAACTACAGCCACCAGAGGGCGTAACAATCGGCTCAACATTAGTGATTTGCTGTAATAATGCAGATTATTTAACATAGTACAAATAAAGTATAATATGAATCAGGAATAAAACCACAAATTATACTACATTTAAATTTAGTTAAATAAATCTAAATACATTATTGACATTGAACCTGATCTTGATCCTGACCCTAATCACCTGGCTGTGACCTTGACCACCTGATCCTGACCTTGACCACCTGATCCTAACACTGATCCCCCAATCCTGACAATGATATTAAACCTGATCACCTGATCCTGACCCCAATCCTAAATCTGACCCTGACCATCTAAACCAGGGGTCTCCAATCTTCTCCAGAAAGGGCCAGTGTGGGTGCAGGTTTTTATTCCAACCAAGCAAGTCCACATCAATTCTACCTGTTCAAATCTAATGACCTTCATTATCAATGACTATCAGGTGTGACCATTGATTGGTTGGAATGAAAACCTGCACCCACACTTGCCCTTTCTGGAGAAGATTGGAGACCCCTGATCTAAACCAAACACTGATCACCTGATTCTGACCCTGATCACCTGACCCTGATCACCTGACCCTGATCCTGATCACCTGACCCTGATCACCTGACCCTGACCCTGATCACCTGAACCTGATCACCTGACCCTGATTACCTGACCCTGATCACCTGACCCTGATCACCTGAACCTGATCACCTGACCCTGACCCTGATCACCTGACCCTGACCCTGAACACCTGACCCTGATCACCTGACCCTGATCCCCTGACCCTGATCACCTGACCCTGACCACCTGACCCTGACCCTGATCACCTGAACCTGATCACCTGACCCTGATTACCTGACCCTGACCCTGATTACCTGACCCTGATCACCTGACCCTGATCACCTGAACCTGATCACCTGACCCTGACCCTGAACACCTGACCCTGATCACCTGACCCTGATCACCTGACCCTGACCCTGATCACCTGACCCTGACCCTGATCACCTGGCCCTTATCTTGACCCTTGACCGTTTCTTGGCTGTTGTTCTGAACTGATTGTTTTGGTTTGCTGTATCGGTCAAATGCAGATGGCGTAATTCATGTCTTCTTCCAGTATTATGAGGAGGTACAGGGTTCATGCACTACCATCACACAGTTAAACACAACAAGACAGCATGGAATTGACAGGACTGGGAGTGGAAATGAACTGAAACAAGAGCGAGTGTCATAAACCAAACATCTCCACTGTACACTACCCTCTCTCTGAACAGGAACAGTGGGGAGGAAAGAACTGAGTGGTGGGGGGAATTGATTTTTACTTTCTTTTTTTTTCTTTTCTTTTCTTTCTTTCTTTCTATCTTATTTATATATTTAACACAACATTCACAGAAGTGTGTGTGTGTGTGTGTGTGTGTGTGTGTGTGTGTGTGTGTGTGTGTGTGTGTGTGTGTGTGTGTCCTGCTGCTGGACTTTTGTTTGTGTCTCCTCCCTGGCTCTCCCTGTTTTTTTCCTCCCTTCATTATTTTTCAATGGACACTCAGCATGCAGAGACAGAACGTCTACTTCTCTCTCTCTCTCTCTCTCTCTCTCTCTCTCTCTCTCTTTCTCTCCCTCCCCCCCCTCTCTCTCTCTCTCTCTCTCTCTCTCCCCCTCTATTACCCCTGGCTGTGTGAGTGTGTGAAAAGCATCCTACCCTGGTAAGTCCTCTTGTTCTACACAGCCAATTTCCTCTCTCTCTTTCACACACACACACACACACACACACACACACACACACGTTACCTTGTTATTAAAGGCCACCCTGAAACAGCTCTTATAGTTATATACACTAGAGTAAAATGTTTTGCTATACAAATAAAAATGAATTGAACTGAATATAATTTTATTTTATTTTATTGCTTCATTGTGCAGAGAAGACATCACCACAGTGTTATCATCATCATCATCATCATCATCATCATCATCATCATCATCTCTGCACTGCACAGTGTTCACATTGTGGAAAGAAATTCCTATTCACTCCATTACCTCTTTTCTTCATCTTAACATGTGTGCACTGTAACCTGCGTAAACATACTTCAGAACTTGTGTATGGCTTTATCTTCTTCTCCTTCTCCTTCTTCTCCTTCTCCTTCTTCTTCTTCTTCTTCTTCTTCTTCTTCATCTACTTATTATTATTATTATTATTATTATTATTATTATTTTCTTCTTCTTCTTTCGGCTGCTCCCATTAGGAGTCTCCACATCGGATCATCCGTCTCCATCCCCCTCCGTCCTCTACATCTGCGTCTTTCACACCAACTACCTGCATGTCTTCTCTCACCACATCCATAAACCTCCTCCTTGTTCTTCCTCTTTTCCTCCTTCCTGGTGTCTCCATCCTCAGCATTCTCCTACTGATATACCCCATGTCCCTCCTCTGCACATGTCCAAACCATCTCAATCTCACCTCCCTCACCTTGTTTCCAAAACGTCCTACATGCGCTGTCCCTCTAATAAACTCATTTCTAATCCTGTCCATCGTCGTCACTCCCAACGAACATCTCAACATCTTCAGCTCTGCTACCTCCAGCTCCACCTCCTGTCTTTTACTCAATGCCACTGTCTCTAATCCATACAACATCTCAGGTCTCACCACAGTCCTATAAACTTTCCCTTTCACTCTCACAGATACTCTTCTATCACAAATCACTCCTGCTATCACTCTTCTCCACCCACTCCACCCTGCCTGCACTCTTTTCTTCACTTCTCTAACACACTTTTCATTTCTTTGCACTGTTGAACCCAGGTACCTGAACTCCTCCACCTTCTCCACCTCTTCTCCCTGCAACCGCACCCCTCCACTGCCCCCCCACTCATTCACACACATGTACTCTGTCTTACTCTTACTGACTTTCATTCTCCTTCTCTCCAGCGTGTACCTCCACCTCTACAGGATCTTCTCCACCTGCTCCCTACTCTCACCACAAATCACAATATCATCCACAAACATCATAGTCCATGCAGACTCCTGTCTGACCTCGTCCATCAACCTGTCCATCACCAGTGCAAAGCAAAATAGGCTCAGCACCATGTCTCTTTGTCTTTCTTTCTTTATCCAGATGTCACACCAAATACTTCTCTAGCTGCCTCCCTCCTCATTCCTGCAGTAGTTCCCCAACCGTCCAGCACCTCGAGACCACCACCGACCTCCTGTCTGACCTCTTCCCTGAACCTCACACTACACTCTTCCTCCTTCCGTTTCCACCATCTTATTCTTCTTTCAGTCCTCACTCTCCTCCTCTTCTTCTTCACCTCCAAAACCATCCTACAGACCACCATCCGATGCTGTCTAGCTACACTGTCCCCCGCCAACACCTTACAGTCTCCATCTCCTTCAGGTTGCATCTCCTACACAGAAGATAATCCACCTGTGTGCACCTTCCTCCACTCTTATACGTCACCCTGTGATCCTCCTTCTTCTTAAAATACGTGTTCACCACTGCCATTTCCATCCTTTTAGCAAAATCTACCACCATCTGCCCTTCCACATTCCTCTCCTTAAAGCCACACCTACCATCACCTCCTCATCACCTCTGTTCCCTTCACCTACATGCCCATTAAAGTCTGCCCCAATCACCAATCGTTTTTTCCTAGGTACACCATCTACCACTTCATCTAATTCACTCCAGAATCTTTCCTTCTCCTCCATCTCACATCCCTCTTGTGGAGCATAGGCACTGATGACATTTATCATCATCCCTTCAACTTCCACCTTCACGATCATCACCCTATCAGAAACTCTCTTCACCTCCACTACACTCTTACTGTACTCTTCCTTCAGAATCACCCCTACACCATTTCTCTTTCCATCCACACCATGATAGAACAGTTTAAACCCACCTCCAATGTTCCTGCTCTTACTCCCTTTCCACTTGGTCTCCTGAACACACAACACATCTACCTTTCTCCTCTCCATCATATCAGCTCCCTCTCTCCCTTTACCCGTCATAGTACCAACATTTAAAGTACCAACCCAAACCTCCACTTCTCCTCCACTCTCCTCCACTTCTCCTTTCCCTGCTGTCTCTGTAGACGTCTTCCTCCTCTCCTTCTCCTCCTTCATCCAACAGCAGCACAGTTTACACCGGTACCCTGTTGTTAATGATACCTGTGGTGGTTGTTGGTAACCCGGGCCTCGACCGATCCGCTATGAAATTCTGATTCGTGACCCGCATATTAGATTCTGCACATGTTTTACGCTGGATGTCCTTCATAACACAAACCTCCACATTTATCCAGACTTCAGACCGACACTCAGAGTCACCTGACTTGTGTAACACTTATGACTGGGTTTTGTGTGTGGTTGTATGAGGTTTGCAAATCATCGCATTATTTTTATTTACATTTTACACACATCCACATTTTTTGGGGAATCAGGGTGGTGTATTATTATTATTATTATTAATAATAATAATAATAATAATAATAATAATAATAATAATAATAATAAGTAATTCAATATTTGTGAAATATTTTGTGAAAATTGTATGTGTGACCCACCTGTTTTGTGTGTGTGTGTGTGTGTTAAAGAGAGAAAGAGGGGGAGAGAGAGAGAGAGAGAGAGAGAGAGAGAGAGAGAGATTTATAAATATCTGTAGTATGATGTCATCGTGTGCAGTGGGGGGGGGGGGGTCGCACAGTGTGATTGATAGGTCTGACTATTAACCTTTTCAGTGGAACACCATGAGAAAACTTTCTTTGTGTGTGTGTGTGTGTGTGTGTGTGTGTGTGTGTGTGTGTGTGTGTGTGTGTGTGTGTGTGTGTGTTTTTGTTTGTGTGTCTGTGTGTCTGTATGTGTGAGGATTGAGGAACCAATTAGACCTGAGTAGAAACTCAAGTCAGGACAAAAGGTTTGGTGAGACAGAACAGAGACAAATATAAAAAATAGGAGAGAAAAGAAAAGAGAAAATGTATAGACCAACAAAAAGTAGTAGAAAATATGTTTAACAAGGGAGACTGAGAGTGTGTGTGTGTGTGTGTGTGTGTGTGTGTGTGTGTGTGTGTGTATGTGTGTGTGTGTTGCAGTGCAAGTGTTGCTCTTGCACTGTAATGTTTCTCTCACACTGTAACATCTATTCTGCACTGTAACATCTCTCTCACTGTAACGTCTATTTTACTCTGTAACGTCTCTCTTGTACTATAACATCTCTTTTGCAATGTAACGTACAACAAACCTAATAGTTACAAGTACACACACAGCCCACGTGTCTTTTCCTTGTGTAGTGAGATCCTGAAATAAATAGCAAAATGTAGCATCCATTTATAGTGCTTCTCTTAATGTTAGTCAGAGATTAGGATTCAGCTTTAAATCATTTGAAGTGCTCGTTCTTAAAATTGCACTTTCAGACATGCACAGAAAACTCGCTCTGGTCACCGTGTACAGACCCCCAGGACCCTACGCTGATTTTCTTCATGAGTTTGCTTGTTTTCTCTCAGACCTCCTGATCAGCTTTGATAAAGTGCTGCTTGTAGGAGATTTTAATATTCATGTAGATGATGAAAACGATGCCCTAGGATTATCATTTGTCGATTTACTAAACTCTTTTGGAGTTAAACAAAACGTCACCAGACCAACCCACCGTTTTAACCACACACTAGACTTAATAATATCCCACGGAGCAGACGTCACTGATATAAATATTTTACCCCAGAGTGATGACATCACAGACCATTATCTCCTACTGTACACACTACCGGTAGAGCAGATTAACCGTGTTTCACCACGGTATCGACTTGGTAGGACTATTATTCCAACCACTAAGGACAGATTCATAAATAACCTGCCTGATTTATCTCAGTTTCACATTAAACCCATAACTGCTGATCATCTTGATGAGATGGCGAACAACATAGACCTTATCCTCACTAGCACTTTAGACACTGTTGCCCCCATCCGGTTAAAAAAGGTTCGAGAACAAGCACCTGCACCTTGGTATAATAGTCATACGCATGCCCTAAAGAGAACAACACGTAATCTGGAGAGAAAATGGAAGAGCTGTATGATGTTATTACCAAAGCTAAATCAACAACATTGCAGTTAGATCCCATTCCAACTAAACTACTGAAGGAAGTGTTCCATACAGCTGGTGAACCTCTTTTATTATTATTAACTCCTCACTATCTTTAGCTCACGTCCCTAAATCCCTCAAGTTAGCAGTTATTAAGCCCCTCATTAGAAAGTTACAAGAGAACAATATCTTTAAAGAGTTTCAGTCAGCTTTCAGCAGAGAAACTGCTCTAGTTAAAATCACTAATGACCTGTTTTTAGCTTTAGACCAAGGCTTCATCTCGCTGTTAGTTTTACTAGATCTTAGTGCTGCATTCGACACTATAGATCATGATCTCCTCCTCGATCCCTTACAGAATTACATCGGCATTCAGGGACGGACATTAAGCTGGTTTAAATCCTACCTGTCTGATCGTTACCATTTTGTAGACTTAAATGGAGAGCTATCCAGGTTAATCCAAGTAAATCATGGGGTGCCACAAGGTTCAGTTCTAGGACCCCTGCTTTTCACAATATACATGCTCCCCTTGGGAAATATTATTAGAAGGCAGGATTAGCTTCCACTGGTTTGCTGATGATACCCAGCTATAGCAGGGAAAATAAGTATTTGACACATCAGCATTTTCATCAGTAAGGGGATTTCAAAGTGGACTATTGACACCAAATTTCCACCAGATGTAGCCATCAAGCCAAATATTGAATTCACACAAAGAAATCAGAACATTTAAGTCTACAAGTTGAGTAATAATAAATAAAGTGAAATGACACAGGGAATAAGTATTGAACACATGAAGATAACAAGGTGCAAAATGGCATAGAGAACCAGGAGATCACCTGAAATCTGTCAGTATTGAGAGAGAAACACCGCCCCCTATCAGTACTAAAACTGGCCCACTCTCTCCATCATCACACTTCCTCTCTATACATATCTCACCTTTCGCACCGCGACACTTTAAACTCTGGACTTGCACAGCACAGTGCACTTTATATTTTATTTTATTTTATACCACACCATACCGCACACGGACACTTTATGGTCATTCTTATACCACACCATACTGCACATGGACACTTTTTGGACACTTTACACCACACCATACCGCACACGGACACTCTATGGACAATCTAAACCACCAAAAATTGTCTATTGTTTACTGTTTACTGTTCCACTGTATGCCATAAGCATTTTTCTTGTATATACATCTTTTTCTTTTTGTCTCACATACATATATCTTTATATTCTTATATTTTATTTTATATAGTTTTTTATACTTTATTTATCTGCCTTCTTGTTCTTTTTCCCCATCATATTCCCTCATGCCGGACTGTCGTAATAAGCATTTCACCGCATGTCGTACCCTGTATGTATATGTATGAATAAATGATTGATGAATAAAATTTGATTTGATTTGATTTGATACTAATTAATATCAGCTGCTTTAGTCCTAATTGATGGCCTATTAAGGCTTCTCATTACCCAGGAGGCACACAGGAAAGACTTCATGATGGGTTAAAGGAAATGAACTCTCCCAAGATCTTCGTAATCTTATCGTTGTAAAGCATTTTGATGGGAATGGTGATAGGCGCATTTCCAGAATGCTGAATGTTCCTGTGAGCACTGTGGGGGCCGTTATCCGGAAATGGAAAGAGCATCAGTTCACCATAAACCGGCCACGATCAGGTGCTCCACGTAAGATCCCTGTCCGAGGAGTTCAAAGAATAATCAGGAGAGTTCTCCAAGAGCCAAGAACCACTCAGGAAAAACTTCAGGAAGACCTTGCATCAGCAGGTACTGTTGTTTAAAGGAAAACTATAAGCAATGCACTGAAGCGCCATGGCATCCATGCACGATCTCCACGCAAGACTCCATTGCTGAACAAAAAGCATGTTGAGGCTCGGTTAAAGTTTACGAAAGAGCATTTGGAGAAGCCTGTGGATTATTGGGAGACTATAGTATGGGCAGTCATTCTACACACCATGTTTGGAGAAGAAATGGCACTGCCCACCACCCCAAGAACACCATAGCAACAGTTAAGTATGGGGGTGGAAGCATCATGGTTTGGGGCTGCTTTTCAGCAAGGGGTACTGGCAGACTTTATATTATTGAAGGCAGGATGAATAGAGAAATGTACCGGAACATTCTGGATAAAAATCTGCTGCCATCTACCAGAAAGCTGAAAATGAAAAGAGGGTGGACATTTCAGCAAGACAACGATCCCAAACACAAGACCAAGGAAACAATGAAGTGGTTTCAAAGAAAGAAAATCAAGTTGCTTGAATGGCCCAGTCAATCACCTGACCTAAATCCCATCGAAAATCTTTGGAGAGAACTGAAGATCAAAGTTCATAAAAAAGGCCCAAGAAACATTCAAGATTTAAAGAGCATTTGTGTGGAAGAATGGGTCAGAATCACTCCTGAGCAATGCAGATGACTGGTCCCTTCATACAAGAGATGTCTAGACGCTGTAATCACCAACAAAGGCTTTTCTACAAAGTATTAAATAAAGTGTGTTCAATACTTATTCCCTCTGTCATTTCACTTTATTTATTATGACTCAACTTGTAGACTTAAATGTTCTGATTTCTTTGTATGAATTCAATAATTGGCTTGATGCTACATCTGGTGGAAATGTTGTGTCAATAGCCCACTTAGAAACCCCCTTACTGATAAAAATGCTGATGTGTCAAATACTTATTTTTCCCGCTGTATTTCTCATAAAAACCAGACGATACACTCAATTAGCTTGGATAACTGAGTGTGTTAAAGAGTTAAAAGACTGGATGACCCATAACTTTCTACTATTAAACTCTGATAAGGTGGAGACTGGACTATTGTAATGCATTACTAGGTGGATGTCCTGCATCATTAATAAACAAGCTACAGTTTGTCCAGAATGCAGCAGCAAGAGTTCTCACAAAACACTAAATGGTTTATCTCCATGTATCTCCAGTCTTCTAACACGCTACAATCCATCACGCTCCCTGAGATCTCAAAACTCTGGGCTTCTAGTAGTTCCTAGAATAGCAAAGTCCACTAAAGGTGGTAGAGCATTTTCACATTTAGCTCCTAAACTCTGGAATAGTCTTCCTGACAGTGTTCGGGGTTCAGACACACTCTCCCAGTTTAAGTGCAGATTAAAGACGTATGTTTTTAGCGAGTTCTACACATAACACACATCACATAATAACCTTGTGCTCCAGAACATCTGATCACATCACATTATCAACTTGTGCTGTTAATATCATGAACAGCAGCTACGCTAATTCCTCTCCACTGCTTCTCTTTCTCTCCCCATCCCGAGGCTTCCTGAGGTTCCTCCAGCTTCAGTCACGTCCCACCTCATGAAGATTATGAACCTTTAAAGAACTAGATGCCCACAAACATCCCGAACCATCTAGAGACGTACCAGTGCCAGCTGGATCCCACTTCATGTGGAGTTTGGACACTGGACCTCTTGGAGTGTTTGAAGGCTCTGGCATGGAGAAGCTGCTGTTGGATCTGTGATGATCTCAGATTTTGAGCTATTTTATGAGTTGCTCAGTAGCTCCTAGTTTTATAACCATAATGACTGTAAAAGACTGTAGAAAGATCATCAGTCATAATCACACACTCCAGTGCTCATGTTAGTTCTCACTCTCCAGTGTTCTGTAGTGTTTAAAGACTAAAACAATTGCAGCTGAGCTGCATATCTCTCTGAGTAATGACTCTCTCGTCTCTCTCTCTCTGTAATGACTCTCATCTCTCTTTGTAATTACTCTCTCTCTAATGACTCTCTCTCATCTCTCTCTCTCTGTTATGACTCTGATCTCTCTCTATAATAACTCTCTCTCATCTCTCTGTAATTACTTTCATCTCTCTCTGTGTAATGACTCATCTTTCTCTGTATTGACTATCATTTTTGTGTAATGACTTTCATCTCTATGTAATGGCTCTCTTATCTCTCTATAATGACTCTCTCTCTATGTGTAATGACTCATCTCTCTCTGTAATGAGTCTCTCTCATATCTCTCTGTAATGACTCTCTCTCTCTCTGTAATTGTAGATTTTAACTACGATAAACTACTGAATACAGTGGAGACTTTAGGTGTTGAATGGTCAAGTCAAGTCAAGTTTATTTCTTTTGCACTTTTCACAACACACATTGTCTCAAAGCAGCTTTAATTTATATAATAAGCAGTCTTTAAAGCAGCCCTCTTTTAATAATCCTTAATTGTTTTTGTCTTCCTGACTTGTGCCTGTAGTTAGTTAACTCGACTATAACTAGTGTTGTTTATATTTATTTTCTCTCACTCACATCTCTGTATAATAAATCTGTTCGTGATTATAAGCACTATGCCGGTTGTTTGTCTGCATTCGAGCACAGGTGAGGACTCGTTCGAGTTGCAAACGGTGGCGTTGGAGATGGAGGCATTGGAGAAACAGATTCGCGAGCTGCATGTAAAGCATGACCGGCTGCGAGAGCGGAAAGCGGCGCTGGAAACATCCCGGGCGGACGCGCACTCATCCCAGGTAAACTCCCAGGTTGAACCTAACGCTCCCAACACATCAACTCCGCGTGCTTCTATGCCCAGGCCCAGCGCACCTACAACTCCGGCACCGGTGCAACATGGACCCTGGATGCGACCGCGGCGGAAGAGACAAGCCAAGCCCCGATCGAGGACGTCTCCACCTCCACCACCGGCCTTCGAGATCTCGACCGAGAACCGCTTCGTCCCCCTCCGCGAGACGGAACGCGACACTGTTATTCTCGGAGATTCCATCGTCCGGCATGTCCGCGCTACCCGAGCTAAAGGTAAGGTGCACACTCGCTGTTTTCCTGGTGCTCGTGTTCTGGATGTCGCTGCGCAGGTACCCGCGATCCTGAACGAGAACTTCGGAGCGGTTGTTCTCCATGCCGGATCAAACGACACCAGCCTGCGGCAAACGGAGATCTTAAAGAGGGACTTCAGGATCCTGGTGGAGACGGTACGCAGCACATCACCCACAGTGAGAAACATTGTGTCAGGACCTCTTCCCACTTACCAGCGAGGGGCTGAGAAGTTTAGTAGACTTTTAGCACTAAATGAATGGTTACAGTCATGGTGTCGAGAACATAAACTTCTCTTTGTTAATAACTGGAACTGTTTCTGGGAGCGTCCTAGGTTCTTCCGCCCTGATGGCCTGCACCCCAGCAGAGTTGGAGCAGCAGTGCTATCAGATAACATCTCTAGGATACTTCACACCATCTGACTGGTAAGACATCAAGAAATCTTCAACTATAAGAACACGCATACTACAGACCAAATAGTTACAAGTTCACACACAGCCCAGTTTATAGAAACCGTATCTATTCCTCGTGTAGTAAAACCAAGAATTACATACACAAGATCCAGAAATAATCTTATTGCAGTTAAAACTGAAAAATGCCAGATAAACAAACACAACAAAGTTCTAAAGTTCGGTCTTTTTAACATTAGATCACTTGCACCCAAAGCACTGATTGTAAATGAGATGATCACAGAGAATAATCTCTCAGCACTCTGTCTCACTGAGACCTGGATTAAACCAGGTGATTATATGGGTCTAAACGAGTCGACACCGTCAGGATATGTTTATAAGCATGAGCCCCGTCAGACTGGTCGTGGGGGGGGGTGTAGGAACCATTTATAGTGCTTCTCTTAATGTTAGTCAGAGATTAGGATTCAGCTTTAAATCATTTGAAGTGCTCGTTCTTAAAATTGCACTTTCAGACATACATAGAAAACTCGCTCTGGTCACCGTGTACAGACCCCCAGGACCCTACGCTGATTTTCTTCATGAGTTTGCTTGTTTTCTCTCAGACCTCTTGATCAGCTTTGATAAAGTGCTGCTTGTAGGAGATTTTAATATTCATGTAGATGATGAAAACGATGCCCTAGGATTATCATTTGTCGATTTACTAAACTCTTTTGGAGTTAAACAAAACGTCACCAGACCAACCCACCGTTTTAACCACACACTAGATTTAATAATATCCCACGGAGCAGACGTCACTGATATCGATATTTTACCCCAGAGTGATGACATCACAGACCATTATCTCCTACTGTACACACTACCGGTAGAGCAGATTAACCGTGTTTCACCACGTTATCGACTTGGTAGGACTATTATTCCAACCACTAAGGACAGATTCATAAATAACCTGCCTGATTTATCTCAGTTTCACATTAAACCCATAAATGCTGATCATCTTGATGAGATGGCGAACAACATAGACCTTATCCTCACTAGCACTTTAGACACTGTTGCCCCCAACCGGTTAAAAAAGGTTCGAGAACAAGCACCTGCACCTTGGTATAATAGTCATACGCATGCCCTAAAGAGAACAACACGTAATCTGGAGAGAAAATGGAGGAAAACTAAATTGGAGGTATTTAGAATTGCGTATAAAGACAGTATGCTTAGCTACAGACAGGCGCTAAAAGTTGCTAGAGCTAAACACCTGAGCAAACTCATAGAAAATAACAAAAACAACCCCAGGTTCCTTTTCAGTACAGTCGCTAAATTAACAACAAATCAGGGATCTGAAAAATGTGTTCCATCACAGTTTAGTAGTGAAGACTTTATGAATTTCTTCACTGAAAAAATAGATAACATTCGAAAAACAATTGTGGCAGTTCAACCTCTGACAGCATCTCCCGACACAATCGTACTTACAACCCCACAACTACACTGTTTTACATGTATAGGACAGGAAGAGCTGTATGATGCTATTATGAAAGCTAAATCAACAACATGTCAGTTAGATCCAATTCCCACTAAACTACTGAAGGAAGTGTTATATACAGCTGGTGAGCCTCTTCTCAATATTATTAACTCCTCACTATCGTTAGGTCACGTCCCTAAATCCCTCAAAGTAGCAGTTATTAATCCCCTCATTAAAAAACCTAATCTGGATCCAAACACGCTATCGAATTACAGACCAATTTCAAATCTCCCATTTATGTCTAAGATTTTAGAAAAGATTGTCGCTGCCCAGCTATGTAACCACTTGCAGGAGAACAATATCTTTGAAGAGTTTCAGTCAGGTTTTAGGCCCCATCATAGCACAGAAACTGCTCTAGTTAAAATCACTAACGACCTGTTGTTAGCTTCAGACCAAGGCTACATCTCCCTATTAGTTTTACTAGATCTTAGTGCTGCGTTCGACACTATAGATCATGATCTTCTCCTCGATCGCTTACAGAATTACATCGGTATTCAGGGACAGGCATTAAGCTGGTTTAAATCCTACCTGTCCAATCGTTACCATTTCGTAGATTTAAATGGAGAGCTATCCAGGATAATGCTAGTAAATTATGGCGTGCCACAAGGGTCAGTTCTAGGACCCCTGCTTTTTACAATATACATGCTTCCATTAGGAAATATTATTAGAAGGCATGGAATTAGCTTCCATTGTTATGCTGATGATACCCAGCTATATATTTCATCCAAACCAGGCGATACAGCTCAATTAGCTCGCATAACTGAGTGTGTTGAAGAAATAAGAGATTGGATGACCCATAACTTTCTGCTATTAAATCCTGATAAAACGGAGATTTTGCTCATCGGCCCAAAAAATAGTACACAGAAGCTCCAGCATCTCAGCCTGCATTTAGACGGTTGTTCTGTAACTACTAGTTCAACGGTAAAAGACCTGGGAGTTATTTTAGACAGCAACTTATCTTTTAAAAATCACATCAATCAAGTTACAAAAACAGCCTTCTTTCACCTTAGAAATATTTCTAAGCTAAGAAATATGTTATCTATATCTGATGCAGAGAAGCTCGTCCATGCGTTTATGACCTCTAGAATAGACTACTGTAATGCATTACTAGGTGGATGTCCTGCATCATTAATAAACAAGCTTCAGTTAGTTCAGAATGCCGCAGCAAGAGTTCTTACTAGGTCAAGAAAATACGATCATATAACCCCAATCTTATCGTCCCTACATTGGCTTCCTATTAAGTTTCGAATAGACTACAAACTACTGCTACTCACTTATAAAGCACCAAATGGTTTGGCTCCCATGTATCTATCCAGTCTTTTAACACGCTACAATCCGTCACGCTCCCTGAGATCTCAAAACTCTGGGCTTCTAGTAGTTCCTAGAATAGCAAAGTCCACTAAAGGCGGTAGAGCATTTTCACATTTAGCTCCTAAACTCTGGAATAGTCTTCCTGACAGTGTTCGAGGTTCAGATACACTCTCCCAGTTTAAGTGCAGATTAAAAACATATCTTTTTAGCAAAGCCTACACATAACACACATCACACACATCACATCACAACCTTGTGCTCCAGAACATCTGATCACATGCACATTATCAACTTGTGCTGTTAATATCATGAACAGCAGCTACGCTAATTCCTCTCCACTGCTTCTCTTTCTCTCCCCATCCCGAGGCATCCTGAGGTTTGGCCAGCTCCAGTCACGTCCCACCTCGTGAAGATTATGGACCTATGGATGATCATGGAGAAGTAGATGCCGAGTGTTTAAAGGCCCTGGCATGGAGAAGCTGATGCTGGATCTATGATGATCACAAATTGTTCTGTATTGTTGAAAGATTTATGACCAAACTCTTGATGTCACCCATATGAGGATGGGTTCCCCTTTGAGTCTGGTTCCTCTCAAGGTTTCTTCCTCATATCATCTAAGGGAGTTTTTCCTTGCCACTGTCGCCACGGCTGCTCATCAGGGACAAACGCACACCTTCACCTTCACTGTTGTTTTCTGTAAAGCTGCTTTGAGACAATGTCTGTTGTGAAAAGCGCTATACAAATAAACTTGACTTGACTTGACTTTACAGAAATCAACAGTGAAGGTGAAGGTGTGTGTTTATCCCTGATGAGCAGCCGTGGTGACTGTGGCAAGAAAAAACTCCCTTAGATGTTATGAGGAAGAAACCTTGAGAGGAACCAGACTCAAAAGGGGAACCCATCCTCATTTGGGTGACATCAAGAGTTTAATCATAAATCTTTCAACAATACAGAACACTGGAGAGAGAGAACTAACATGAGTACTGGAGTATAAGATTATAAGTAAATGTTCTTTCAACAGTCTTTGGTATAAAAGTAGGAGCTACTAAGCTCAACATTTGTGATCATCACAGATCCAGCATCAGCTTCTCCATACCAGAGCCTTTAAACACTCCAGGAGGTCCAATGTCAAAACTCCACACATGTAGCGGGATCCAATTGGCACTGGTACGTCTCTAGATGGTTCGGGATGTTTGCGAGTTCGGCATCTACTTCTTCAAGGGTCCATAATCTTCATGAGGTGGGAGGTGACTGGAGCTGGAGCAACCTCAGGAAGCCTCGGGATGGGGAGAGAAAGAGAAGCAGTGGAGAGGAATTAGCGTAGCTGCTGTTCATGATATTAACAGCACAAGTTGATAATGTGCATGTGATCAGATGTTCTGGAGCACAAGGTTGTGATGTGATGTGTGTGATGTGTGTTATGTGTAGGCTTTGCTAAAAACATACGTCTTTAATCTGCACTTAAACTGGGAGAGTGTATCTGAACCCCGAACACTGTCAGGAAGACTATTCCAGAGTTTAGGAGCTAAATGTGAAAATGCTCTACCACCTTTAGTGGACTTTGCTATTCTAGGAACTACTAGAAGCCCAGAGTTTTGAGATCTCAGGGAGCGTGACGGATTGTAGCGTGTTAAGAGACTGGAGAGAAACATGGAGATAAACCATTTAGTGCTTTATAAGTGAGTAGCAGTAGTTTGTAGTGGATTTTAAACTTAACAGGAAGCCAATGTAGGGATGAGAAGATTAAAGAGAAGTTATATGATCATATTTTCTTGACCTTGTGAGAACTAACTGAAGCTTGTTTATTAATGACGCAGGACAACCACCTAGTAATGCATTACAGTAGTCCAGTCTGGAGGTCATGAACGCATGGACGAGCTTCTCTGCATCGGATATAAACATGTTTTCATGGGCGTAAATGTAATTTAACAGTGGGGGGGGGGGGGGCAGTAAATATAAAATTTCTCATGAGCAATTTTTGAAGGGGGACACAAATAATACAGTCAAATTGTACTTATAAACACACAGTGTCCCCACAGTGAAAAACTTTGCTTTTATTATTGTAGCATGGAGACTTTATGGCGTCATTATGGTTATTTTTAAAGTTTTTCTCAGGTTCAATGACAAAGCAAAACAAGGAATTAAAAAAAAGTTTAAAATTTTATTTAAAATTAATAAAGACACTTAAGAACAGAATAGAAATTGATTATAAAAATACACTGGGGTCAGTTCAGATGTAACACAGTGCTCATTTAGTAAATGCACAGATAAACAATATGCTAATTGTGGCCGTTAATGTTAAATTAACATTATACCAAGTCGTCCCAAATAAAACACTGCATGGGAAATGGCTTTGGCGTGTTAGTGTCAGTGCACTAGTACATTGGTTGCAGTGTTAGCTGCAGTGCACTAGTACATTAGTTGCAGTGTTAGCTGCAGTGCACTAGTACATTAGTTGCAGTGTTAGCTGCAGTGCACTAGTACATTAGTTGCAGTGTTAGCTGCAGTGCACTAGTACATTGGTTGCCATATTAGCTGCAGTGCACTAGTACATTAGTTGCAGTGTTAGCTGCAGTGCACTAGTACATTGGTTGCAGTGTTAGCTGCAGTGCACTAGTACATTGGTTGCAGTGTTAGCTGCAGTGCACTAGTACATTAGTTGCAGTGTTAGTATCAGTGCACTATGCTACAAGCTATTGTAAACAAGCTAACGTTCACTAGATAAGTCATATTTTATTATATATTTTATTTGGGGGTTCTACTTACACAATTATTTATGTATACATACATATATTTTTCAAAATAGAGAGTGTGATATTTTTTTAATAATTTTTTTGGGGGGGGAAACCCTCGGGGGGGGGGGGGGGGGGGGGCATTTATGCCCATGCATGTTTCTTAGCTTAGAAATATTTCTAAGGTGAAAGAAGCTGTTTTTGTAACTTGGTTGATGTGATTATTAAAAAATAGTTTGCTCTAAAATAACTCCCAGGTCTTTTACTGTTGAACTAGTGGTTACAGAACATCCTTCTAAATGCTGGTTGAGATGCTGGAGCTTCTGTGTACTGGTTTTTGGGCCGATGAGCAAAATGTCCGTCTTATCAGTGTGTGCTGTAATGATGGTCTGTGTTTAGTAACTGATGGTGAACTCACTTTTACACCAGTGCTGCAGTGATCCTATACCCACATCACACAATGTGCTGATTTTATTTTTGGTGTTTTTCTTTTTTTGTTCTCGTTGACTGTGCCTGAGAGAGGTTTTTTTTTAAATAAAGTATTTTTAAAATCAAATCTCTCTTTGTAATGACTCTATTATCACTCTCTGTAATTACACTCATCTCTCTGTGTAATGACTCTCTAATCTCTCTCTGTGTAATGACTCTCTTTTATCTCTCTGTGTAATGACTCTCTCTCGTCTCTCTGTGTAATGACTCTCTTTCGTCTCTCTGTGTAATGACTCTCTAATCTCTCTCTCTCTGTGTAATGACTCTCATTTCTCTTTGTAATGACTCTTTCTGATCTCCCTTTGTAATGACTCTCTCATCTCTCTGTGTAATGACTCTCTCTCGTCTCTCTGTGTAATGACTCTCTAATCTCTCTCTGTAATGACTCCTTCTGATCTCCCTTTGTAATGACTATTTCATCTCTCTCTGTAATGACTCTCTTATCTCCCTCTGTATTGACTCTCTCTCATCTCTCTGTGTAATGACTCTCTCTAATCCCCCTCTGTAATGACTTTCTCTTGTTTCTTTGTGTAATGACTCTCTAATCTCTCTCTGTAATGACTCTTTCTGATCTCCCTTTGTAATGACTCATCTCTCTCTGTAATGACTCTCTCATCTGTCTGTGTAATGACGCTCTCATCTGTCTGTGTAATGACTCTTTCTGATCTCCCTTTGTAATGACTCTTTCATCTCTCTGTGTAATTACTCTCTCATCTCTCTGTGTAATAACTCTCTCTTATCTCTCTGTGTAATACCTCTCTCTCATCTCTCTGTGTAATGACTCTCTCATCTCTCTGTGTAATGACTCTCTCTCATCTTTCTGTAATGACTCTCTCATCTCTCTGTGTAATGACTCTTTCATCTCTCTCTCTTTAATGACTCTTTCATCTCTCTGTGTAATGACTCTCCCTCATCTCTCTGTATAATGACTCTCTCTCTCATCTCTCTGTGTAATGACTCTTCCTCATCTCTCTGTGTAATGACTCTCTCTCATCTCTCGGTGTAATGATTTTCCCTCATCTCTCTGTGTAATGACTCTTTCTCATCTCTCTGTGTAATTAATCTCTATCATCTCTCTGTTATGACTCTCTCTTATCTCTCTGTGTAATGACGCTTTCATCTCTCTGTGTAATGACTCTCATGTCTCTGTGTAAAGACTCTCTTTCATCTCTCTGTGTTATGACTCTCTCTCATCTTTCTGTGTAATGACTCTCTGTCATCTTTCTGTGTAATGACTCTCTCATCTCTCTGTGTAATGACTCTTTCATCTCTCGTGTAATGACTCTCATCTCTCTGTGTAATGACTCTCTCTCATCTGTCTTTGTAATGACTCTCTCTCATCTCTCTGTGTAATGACTCTTTCTTATCTCGCTCTGTAACGACTATCATCTTTGTGTAATGACTCTCTCATCTCTTTGTAATTACTCTCTCTCAGCTCTCTGTAATTACTCTCTTAGATCGCCGTGTAATGACTCTCTTATTACTCTCTAATGACTCTCTCTCATCTCTCTCTGTAATGACTCTCTTTTATCTTGCTCTGTAATGACTATCATCTTTGTGTAATTACTCTCTCATCTCTTTGTAATTACTCTCTATCATCTCTATGTGAAATGACTCTCTCTCTATAATGACTCTGATCTCTCTCTGTAATGACTCTCTGATCTTTCTGTAATGACTCTCTCATCTCTCTCTGAAATGAGTCTTTCATCTCTCTCTCTTTAATGACTCTTTCATCTCTCTGTGTAATGACTCTCCCTCATCTCTCTGTATAATGACTCTCTCTCTTATCTCTCTGTGTAATGACTCTTCCTCATCTCTCTGTGTAATGACTCTCTCTCATCTCTCGGTGTAATGATTTTCCCTCATCTCTCTGTGTAATGACTCTTTCTCATCTCTCTGTGTAAATAATCTCTCTCATCTCTCTGTTATGACTCTCTCTTATCTCTCTGTGTAATGACTCTTTCATCTCTCTGTGTAATGACTCTCATGTCTCTGTGTAAAGACTCTCTTTCATCTCTCTGTGTTATGACTCTCTCTCATCTTTCTGTGAAATAACTCTCTGTCATCTCTCTGTGTTATGACTCTCTCTCATCTCTCTGTTATGACTCTCTCATCTCTCTGTGTAATGACTCTTTCTCATCTCTCTGTGTAATGACTCTATGTAATGACTCTCTTATCTCTCTGTGTAATGACTCTCTTTCATCTCTCTGTGAAATAACTATGTAATGACTCTCTCTCATGTCTCTGTGTAATAACTCTCTCTCGTCTCTCTCTGTAAAATCTGATTTCATGCTTGTTTTTCACTGATGTTCACACAGTGTTGCATCTGTACAAAAATGTTGTATGTCCACTCAATTAAATAATTTAATTCAATTCAATGTTTTTGTGTAGTGCTTTTGAAATGAACATTGTCCCAGAGCAGCACTTTTACAACAATTTATCTCAAATCAGTATGGGTTTGTTTTTTTTGTTTGTTTGGTTTTTTTCCTATGTCTGACGTATTTCTGTGATAGATGCTGGACATGAAAATAAAAATGAGTATGTAATGTTTAATACACAAATACAGATGCAAACAATGGGTATTTAATAAAAAAGATATTTTTTAGAAAGCCTCTGTGTGCATCGGGATTTCACAGGACAAAAGAAACAGTGTGTGTGAAGGTTTTACTTGTGGAACTCAGAGTGCAGCTGTTGTGGAAGATTCTGGAGAAGTTTGCCAGCAAAATGACCATCCAAACTTGTTTACTAAAGTTTCCTTGCTTTTCTGAAAAGGACTTTAGAAGAACTTTCCCTATTTCTTCTGTGTTTTACAGTGGTGTGTATTTTTATATTTCCTGGCAACCTTGAAGAGTGCATTTGTGACAGACTTTATTCAGTTTGAGGCTTGGCCATTTTTGGGACAACTGTTGAAATCATTGGAATTTTCAAAGCTCCCAAAATGTGGTAAGTTTGGTAACATAAAAATCCAAGATGATGGGAGATCTATCAAGCAGAAATTGACGAGTGTTGTCTTGACTCTTGGAATTTAGATATGTCTGGCTTTTAAAAGTCCTGACAGTAAACACACTTGAAAACAAGCCCAAATTTGACCTGATGGTGGCGCTAGAGCATCAGCAGCACTTGGCCCAAATTTGGTCAGAATGTTGCTGAGAGCCATAATAGAAGAAGCATAATAATCAGAATTACAGCAGCCATTGTGTGTGTGTGTGTGTGTGTGTGTGTGTGTGTGTGTGTGTGTGTGTGTGTGTGTGTGTGTGTGTGTGAAATCTTTAGTTTTACTCCCTAACTGTCTGCATGTAAGATACATTTTTGTGTTGTACCATTGTCTTATTAAGATGTAATAAAAGTTAATTCAAACAAAACACACACACACACACACACACACACACACACACACACACACACACACACACACACACACACACACACACACACACACACAAAGATCCTCCCATTAGCTCCATCCTTCATCTCTGCTGGTTTTGGATGTTCTCTGAGCTTCACCTCTGGATTTTGTTATGATAAACGTGTGTGTGTGTGTGTGTGTGTGTGTGTGTGTGTGTGTGTGTGTGTGTGTGTGAGAGAGAGATGTATTTGACGTGGCAGTAATATAGCAGTAAATCTGTAAAATCTATTTTTTGCTTTTGAACATTTCAGAAGAAGTTCTCAGGTTGTTTCTGAAGAACCTGTTCGAAATGAAGGAGGTTCTCTTCTAACATGTCTCACAGTATCAGAACATTTCAAATAAAATAAAAAGAATTACCATTGTTCCTTAGTGCACATCTTCTTTACTTTACCAGATCCTTCAACATGGTTCTGCTTAAAAAGATCTACAATCATCTTCCAATTGTATTGGACATCTTCAGTTGCAGGAAGATGAAATTTTGCCTTCACTTGAACTAGGAGACCTAAACCTGTTACACTATGACGATACCCCAGTGCACAAAGCAGCTCTATGAAGATCTACTTTCATGGGATGCTGCTATCGAGCTCCAAACCAATTGAAGACCTTTTGGGATGAATGTGAATGCTGACTACACCCCAGGAACCTCTTCACCTTCTCATCTATATCTAGAACATATAGAACACTGTTCCTAACTTCAGAAAGTTCATTGTGGTTTCTTACATCCTCAGCTTCTAGGTTCTAGCTTCTGTGGGAACATTCTAGATTCTTTAGAGGAACGCTCTGAATTCCTGGGCCTAGGTATAGTTAAAGCTGGAATAAATTTGTTTCTGGAATACTATGTGTGGTTCAGGAATCCTCAGTATTATTCTTGAATTTTCAATGAATATGATTCTACATTATTCCATACTGTTTAGTGAAGGAACCTTCAAGAACCTTCACTTTTTTCCTTTTCAGAACATTTACCAGGACGACGGCAGAAACACATAATGTTACAGGTCCACGCTACATACTTTCTAACATGTGTGAGTGTGTGAGTGTGTGTGTGTGTGTGTGTGTGTGTGTGTGTGTGTGTGTGTGTGTGTCCTGCCTGCCTGAGCATGAGCATAAGGATAGAACAGAGAACATCTCTCCATCCATCTGTTCTTTCATCAAAGCAATCATGTTCCTCAACAAAAGCCATGCGTGCGTGTGTGTGTGTGTGTGTGTGTGTGTGTGTGTGTTTTGTCTTTTGATGTTAGATTGTGCCAAATTTGGCTGTGACAGGGGAGTCACTGTGGCCCTGGTGATGGCGTTCAGTCAGCTGCTCTGGCTCATCTACTACATCAGATGTGCTTCTAAGCCTCTCAGTCATTCTGTCTGTGTGTGTGTGTGTGTGTGTGTGTGTGTGTGTGTGTGTGTGTGTGTGTGTGTGTGTGTGTGTGTGTGTGTGTGTGTGTGTGTGTGTGAGAGTGAGTTAATATGTGAAGTCTCCATCACTACACCGTGGCCTGAAGCTACACCTGAGCCACAGATCCCAGCTGAAGATGTTCTTCTCACTGCTGAAGGGAGTGTTCATCACGTATGAGTGAAGCTGTAGGAGTCTTTCTTCTTGAGAATAATCTAGATAATGGGCTGAGAGGAAGGTCCAGAGGTCCAGTAATGGTTCCGGGTACTGAATTCAGCGTATGATGTTCAACCCGTCAGTGTTGTTCCATGTGAAGGCGAGTGTACATGGTGTTAGATTCATTGTGGAGCTGAAGACCTGTACCTTTGCTGCACACTGGTTACACAATCATATCCAAATCCTTGATAGTTTTATAACGGTGTTTTTCACTTTATAAGGCATAACATATTGCATCTCAGAGATTTTCTGGACCTGAGCAGACCTTCTGATCTTCCTGTAGTGTGATGATAAAGGCTTTTGGTCGTGTTAAACAATCAGGTCGTGGATATTAGTTGGAAAAGATAAAGGTTTTATATGAGGGTGTTTCAGAGGCTTCAAAGCGAAGTCCTGAATGGTTGTGATATTGGATTAGTAAGTGGAAAGTTGTGAGTTCAAATCCCAGCACCATCAATCTGCCAGTGCTGAGCCCACAAGCATTGCCTTCAACTCTAGGGTTAGGGGCAATGCTCAGTCGTGTAACTGAGAACCTTTTTAGAAATGTATATTAAGGGAAACTAGAGCTTTACGGTTGGGACAAAAATCTGTCCATAGAGCAGTGGGGGTAAAAGCCCTCCCCATTCTATTCTTCTATAAGAATACCTCAAAGCTCTTCTCTGTTCTGGTACGGAGGTGGTGGACTGAACTTCCCCTAGAGTTCCTGACTATCTTCAAGTGACGGGTGAAGACCTTCATCTTTCTGAAACATTTAAACTAACACTTTTCCCAGTTTGCTTTGTCTTTTACATAAAAAACTCTCAACAGAGCTGTAGGCTGATTTATCTTAGGTTTGTAATCTAGAATACCAGTGTAGATTTATTCATTGGTGGAGACTCAAAGCACTTTTGGCTGGAGAAGAGCATCTGCTAAATGTCATAAATGTAAATGAAAAATTCAGCTCTGACTCTATATCGACCCAACCTTCATGTAAATCTCATAAAGCTGGCCTTAGATTAACCCGTGTGTTGAACCAGTACATGGAGGTAATAAACCTCTCACCTCCAGTAGTGGGATGTGCAAGGGGCAGTAGGTCATCTTCCCAGGATTAGGGTCTAGTGTTTCTTTTTCATGGTTTTGCTCTTTGTCCCTGATGAAGCATTCTGCTCAGCATTTCATCACAGATCTTGAATCGTTGTGGAAAACCTTTTTCCCACAAAACATCTAGCTTTATTTTCCTCCTGAATACTCATAGTTCAAAAATTCCTTCCACCTCCTTCATACTACTGAATTAACTTTTATTCTCTAAAAAGGACGTTTGGGACTTTTAAATGACACCAAATTTATAGGGGTGTGTTTTTGGGGGACTTCCTCTTCATCCTCAGTGAAAATGGCTTCCATAACCATTAAACCAGTAAAGAACATTTTATGGACAGAAGAAAATGAAGTGTTTAAACCTTTTTATTGAGCAAAATGTCTTGAAGTGATGTTATTTTTTATACGAATCTTAAATACACTTTAATACATTTTATAATGTGATGTAACAAATGTGTAACCATGACATGAGACTGTTTAAAAAATGTCCTTTTAAATGGACATTAATGGTTATTACCCCAATTTCAAATTCACAGGAAGTAGTTCACTGTGCGTTTGTTTAAAACCCCGACTGTCTAATTCTCCTATTATTCGGAGCATTGATGCTCTAACATGCTAAAACTGGACCCCAAAAAACTCTTCTGAACAATACATCAATGACTGTGTTCAGAGAAACGACTATATACAGAAACCAACATCAAGTTCTTGCAGCACTAAACACTACTTCTGAAGAGTTGAAAACATTTTTTGGAGTTCGGGCTACATGGCCTGTCTAGGTGATCCAAACGTTTAGATCTATTGGGCACCAAACACCAGAGTTCAAAGAGTGGCAGAATCCATGACCAGAAATTGGTTCTACAAATGAAGAAATTTCGTTAAGAACATTAATGTCCAGATGATGACACAAAAAAGAGATCTCTTTTGGAACGTCAGGTTCTTCTGAACAAATTGAGGCATGGATGTCTGAGTCAGTCCCAGAACACAAAAACTGTTCATAGATGAGCAAAGAATTCGATTTACTGGCTGCTGTCCAATTCAGCAATATGTGCTGGGCAAACTCTAAAAACTAGATCTATTAAAAACACCAAGTGGTATGGTCTCAGATTTTGTGGTGCACCAAGGCAAGATCACCCACAGAGACACAGCAGGGTAGGGCATTGGAGAACAAGCTGTCCTTCATTTGGCCGAGTCCATTCCCACAGGAACCTGACAGTGCATTTCATTTCCACTGTTTTGATCTGGCAATCACCATGGCTTCAGTATAAGACTGACTGCCAACTTCTCAGAAAGAAACCATTGAAGTTCCTTGAATTCAGGTTGCTCCTAATTGAGCAGTTGATTACTTGGCAAAGTAGGAATCTCCAGTGAGAGTGAAGATGTCAATAGTGGAAACCTCAGCCTAATGCAGCTCCAAAACACTAGAGGGTCATCCATCTTTCAGAGATGGTGGATGCAGGACATGCATTAAGGTGCCACAGATCTGGATGTAACAGCAAAACACATGTGGACTAAGTGCATGGTAGTCCTTTGAGTTTCAAAGAAAGGGATTGTTTTTCTGGAATAAGTTCCATCATACATTCAGTGCACTTACAGTGAGGTGGAGCTTCCAGACATGATCCTTATATTAACTCTGCTCATTTCTTGTCATTTACTTATTTACTCGTCTTCATGGTTTAGTTTCACATGTCTCTCTCTCTCTCTCTCTCT
>NC_139574.1:740274-745274 GCF_946808225.1 Silurus aristotelis
GAGAGAGAGAATGATAAGCAGCAGTTGGCTTCATGTCTTCAGTGGAAAAACTTTACTGTACAGCAGTGGTCATGATTCCAGATCAGTGACATAAATGTACACTGCCAGATACACACACACACACGTACACACACACGTACACACACACGTACACACACACGTACACACACACGTACACACGTACACACACACACGTACACACACACGTACACACACACACGTACACACACACGTACACACACACGTACACACACACGTACACACATACACACACACACACACACACGTACACACACACGTACACACACACACACACGTATACACACACACGTACACACACACGTACACACACACATACACACACACACACGTACACACACACACGTACACACACACGTACACACACACGTACACACACACGTACACACATACACACACACACACACACACACGTATACACACACACGTACACACACACACGTACACACACACGTACACACACACACGTACACACACACACACGTATACACACACACGTACACACACACACGTACACACACACGTACACACACACACGTACACACACACGTACACACACACACGTACACACACACACGTACACACACACGTACACACATACACACACACACGTACACACACACGTACACACACACACGTACACACACACGTACACACACACGTACACACGTACACACACACGTACACACACACGTACACACACACGTACACACATACACACGTACACACATACACACGTACACACACACACGTACACACACACACGTACACACACACGTACACACACACGTACACACATACACACACACACACACGTATACACACACACACACAAACACGCATCTTACTCATGTATGAAAGATAGGAAGCTCTGCTCAGCTAGTGGAAGGTTAGCTCATCCTCATACCTGATCATTACCTAAGCTGATTAATCTGGAATGAAGAGGTCACACACACACACACACACACACACACACACACACACACACACACACACACATACATCATTCTGCTGTACACTGCAAAAAGCTAAATCCTGCTGATTAACTGTTTTAACTCAATCTTCAGAACATGTCAATAACAATGAATAACAGTGGGAGTTGATTCATCCCTTAGCCACACCCACACCCACGTCCACGCCCCCATCCACGCCCATGTCCACACCCAGAGGAATATCATCTGCATATACACATTCTAGTGACTTTAGTGTATGTAGTCCAGTCTCAGTGAATTCCCCAAGAGAAGATGAAGTGTCGTGAAGGCCACTCTGGAAAGGTGGAGATGAAAAGACTCATTATGTTTCTGATTGGACATGTGCACCAGGACAGCTTCAAAAATCCACAGATTCCTCAGAGAGGTTGAATCGTCCAGTTTTGGAACCTTTACTGTAGTTCCTGAATGCTCATTGTGGCTTTAAAATGTTCAATGTGATTTAAGAATACCCAGTGAAGTTCTAGAATTTTCAGTGTGATTTCAGAATGCTCAGTGTAGCTCTAAAATGCCCAGTTTATATCTGGAATGCTGAGTTTATTTCTAGAGTGCTCAGTGTGGTTCGAGGATACCCAGATTGCTTAGTTTGGTTCTGGAATGCTCAATTTGTTAGTAGAATGGTCAGATAAGTTCTAGAATGATCTGTGCAGTTCCAGAGTGCTCAGTGTGGTTCTAAAACACTCTGCGTAGTTTCTAAAATGCTCAGTGTGGTTCTGTAATGCTTAGTGTGGTTCTAGAATGTTCTGTGCAGTTCTGTAATGCTCAGTTCAGTGCTAGAATGTTCAGCCTTGTGCTATAATCCTGAGAGTGGCTGCTGCTGATTATCTTTACAGATGATCAGTTAGGATAAAAGAGAACAGTTGCTGATTTGATCATCTCATTTTGTTGCTCCTCTTCAGGACATCAGACAGAACTGTGTGTGTGTTTACTTCCAAACCAAATGTATACAAAACATCACGTGTGTGTGTGTGTGTGTGTGTGTGTGTGTGTGTGTGTGTGTGTGTGTGTGTGTGTGTGTGTGTGTGTGTGTGTGAATTAATTACACCATACCTACATACAGTAAATGATGTGTGTATGAACAGGATGGTTAGTGATCAGTGCGGTTCTGAGTTCTGGTTGGGTTTCAATCAGTTCTGTCTGCTCTATTACTCTTATTATTGCCTGTAATCTACTGTTAGTGTGTCTATGTGTGTTCGTGTGTGTGTGTCCGTGTGTGTATAAGTGTGTGTGTGTGTGTGTGTGCGTGTGTGTGTGTGTGTGTGTTATTGTGTGTGTGTCTGACTGTGTGTGTGTGTGTGTGTGTCTGACTGTGTGTGTGTGTCTGACTGTGTGTGTGTGTGTGTGTGTGTGTGTGTGTGTGTGTGTGTGTCTGACTGTGTGTGTGTGTGTGTGTGTGTGTGTGTGTGTGTGTGTGTGTGTGTCTGACTGTGTGTGTGTGTCTGACTGTGTGTGTGTGTGTGTGTGTGTGTGTGTGTGTGTGTGTGTGTGTGTGTGTTATGGTGTGTCTGACTGTGTGTGTGTGTGTGTGTGTGTGTGTGTGTGTGTGTGTGTGTGTGTGTGTGTGTGTGTGTGTGTGTTATGGTGTGTCTGACTGTGTGTGTGTGTGTGTGTGTGTGTGTGTGTGTGTGTGTGTGTGTGTGTGTGTGTGTGTGTGTGTTATGGTGTGTCTGACTGTGTGTGTGTGTGTGTGTGTGTGTGTGTGTGTGTGTGTGTGTGTGTGTGTGTGTGTGTGTTATGGTGTGTCTGACTGTGTGTGTGTGTGTGTGTGTGTGTGTGTGTGTGTGTGTGTGTGTGTGTATGTGTATGTGTGTGTTCCCACTACACTGTAGTGGCTCTGCCATGCTCTAGAGCAAGAGGAGAACACTGTTTAAATCGTACACACAGTCTGCCGTGAGTCCACGGGTTCTGAAGTGTGAGAGGACAGAAATCGTCCTGCAGCCATTTCTCGTGTCCCTCCGTGAGCAGGACGAGCGCAAAGTGGTCCAGCTGCTCTGACGTGTACACACACACTTCTGTTCCACACACACACACTTGTCCAGAGCACACACACTGCTGGACGGCACTCCGGAGACGTCCACACAGTCCATTTATCTCCTGAACCACCAGCTGCACCATCTCCCTTGCTGTGGTGTGTATCGTCGCTCTCAGCTACAAAGAAAACACACACAGACACACACACACACACACACACACACACACACACACACACAGATGAGTTATCTGCCGGCTTCTTGTTCAATCATTGAATCCTTCATTTAAGTAAAAACAAGAATAATTAAGAGTATAGTTCTAGAATCATTGCGTTGTCTCTAGAACCCTCACTCCTGTGGTTTCAATTACAAGCAAGTGGTTCTGGACTGTTCTGTGCAAATCTCAGATGTGGTTCAAAATGGTTCTAATATCCTAGACTGATATTCTAAACCTGTGCAATAATGAAACCTGTGCAAATCCAGGACCCTTTAAAAGCTTCTAAAACCTAGAGCTGATTTCTAATAATATCATTGTGAAGTTTTGGAATTCTCAGTGAGGTCGTAGAACCTCTCTTGCTACTCTAGAAACTTTAGTGTGGTTCAGGACTGTGCAAAGGTCCACTCTCCAGCTCTGAAATCATCGTTTATATGACTCTAAAGTGTTCAGTGTTGTGCAACTAGAGGTGTTGGGTATTCTAGAAGCCTTTGTGTGCTTATAGAACCCATTTGTTTGGCTTAACATTTCTCTCTGTGGAGCTGGCGCTCCAAGCCTCTCTGAAATCTTGAATAGTGTGAGGGCTGTCATTGTGAAGTATCGACTTATGGCTAGTTAGATGTTAACAGCTGAAGCTTATCCAGAAGTCTCAGCTGATCTCCTGGTTAGTGTGTAGACATGAAGCTAACACACTGCTGAAGTTAGTCTTATGTTTGTTCCTCACCTTCACGCTGGTCTCCTTAGGAAGTCCTGTGTGGTACTGTGGATAAATCCTGACAGTTGAGTAGCAGGACCTATGACTCGAGTTCCTGCAGTGGGAGGAGCTCTGTTTCCTCCCGCTGTCCTCTGACAGGGATCGTGCAGGTCCAGGGCGTAGGCAAACTTTTGAAAGGGAGGGGTTTGGAGTTGTCACTAACGGAGTGGGCGGGGCTTCAAGGCTGCTGGTACGCACACACAACGCCGTTCTTTTCTCTGTGATGCGCAGCAGCTCGATCTGACGACTCGGCAGGACAAAGTCACTGTCTATCAGCTCCGCCCCTGGCCTGACTCCGCCCCCTGAGCACAGCACATCTGGCTGAGCAAGAGTGTGTGTGTGAGAGAGGGAATGTGATGGTGGAAGGAGGTCAAGTTCTCGTGGGCTGGAGCTGTAATCACTGTCTGGAGTAAGAAAGACCTCTAAAGAACCTTCATCATCAGACAGACGATCTACAGAGAACAGAAACAGCATGTTTAGCTTAAAAAAACCACAGGGGCAATTAATTTAATAGCAACTGATTCATTAAAGGAAAAGGCATAATAAAAAGATCAAAGCGATGGAGAGATGTTCACCCAGGTATTTGCGACCACTATCAGGTGAAGGGACAGGTGAGTCGATGGGTGACGGGGCAGGTGAGGGGGCAGGTGAGGGGGCAGGTGAGGGGAGATAGTCGGGCTGGGAAGAAGTCGAAGGTGTTTTTTCAACAATGTTCTCCTTGCTAAAGTCGATGATGGAGCCAAGATTCACACCAACACGCTGTTGTTTATAACGGGCGAATTGTAACACCTCCACCATCCAGCGAGCCTCACGCCAAACCTCATCCATGTGCTGCACACACACACACACACACACACACACACACACACACACACACACACACACACACACACACACACATATTAGCAAAAGATAAAACTTTAGGCATTGAGAACATTTCCACACCTTTCTAATCCTCTATGGAATATCACTAAGACAAGTTCATGTGATCATCATCACTTCATTAATCAAATTTTCAGTAGTTCTGAGTTCCA
>NC_139574.1:750274-770274 GCF_946808225.1 Silurus aristotelis
CTGTATATGTGTGTGTGTGTGTGTGTGTGTGTGTGTGTGTGTGTGTGTGTGTGTGTGTGTGTGTGTGTGTGTGTGTGTGTGTATATGTGTGTATATGTGTGTGTGTGTGTATATATGTGTGTGTGTGTGTGTGTGTGTGTGTGTGTGTGTGTGTGTGTGTGTGTGTGTGTGTGTGTGTGTGTGTATGTGTTTGTGTTTGTGTGAGACCTGAAGCTGTGTTAAAGCTTGTAGAATTTTAAGGCGGGTCTGCAAGGTGCAGGAGCAGGACGGGTGGGTGGAGCTAGCACACTGCTGCAGCCACTGAATGTCCTCCCACAAATATGTTACCTAGCAACACAAATAGTCATGTGATAAAAATGACAGAAATAATGAAGGAATAAAACCAAACCAACCAAGCAAACAGAAACAGACACAGAGGAGTAACATAGATTTTATATATATATATATATATATTTGCATTTCTTTTTCTTTGCTGCTGTAACACAGAAATTTCCCCACTGTGGGACAATTAAGGTAGATCTGATCTGATCTGATCTGATCTTATCCAGTCTTGTCTTGTCTTATGGGTACAGGGATCAAAGAGTTTATCACTCACCTCAGAATCAGGAGGGTCTTTACAGTGATGGGTTGTGTGTGTGTGTGTGTGTGTGTGTGTGTGTGTGTGTGTGTGTGTGTGTGTGTGTGTGTGTTTGTGTGTGAGTGTGTGTGTGTGTGTGTGTGTGTGTGTGTACTGTACCTTGGTGAACCACAGGAAGTCCTGTGTGAGGGAGCTGTAAGAATCATCAACTTCCATGACGGGCAGCTGCTCCTCCGCCGTAACCACCACACTGTCATCTTTATAAAACACACACGCTAGGTACAAACCTCTACACACACACACACACACACACACACACACACACAAAATGTACTTCACCTGCTAGATTCATGCATTTTTATAATCTTACATAAACTCAGCATTATTCCACCTTTAACCTGAATCAATTCTCTGTGTTTTACTCTCTAATAGCTTTCATTATCTGATTGTTTTCATTTTTAAATTGCTTTAAATACAGAATGAATGTAATTATTTCATTCGTTTAGTCAAGTAAAGGAAATTATTGAATTGACGTAATAATTGAATTAAAGTCACATACAGATTGAAGTGAATTTTTCTCTAGCTAATAATCATCTTGTGTGTTCTTCACTGCCGTCTACATGTTTACTGGATCATTTCTGTGTGTTGGTTTCAGAAACTGTCTGTTTTTGTATCTTACCTTTTCAGACTTTTGACAAATTTGCTGGTGGGCTGAAAGAGATGTCTCAGGCTTTTAGAGACAGAGTGCTTCCTGATATTGGGTGGTCCCTTACACTGATCTACACACACACACACACACACACACACACACACACACACACACACACACACACACACACACTAATTTCATCCCTCCACTTACATAAGCATGACTACATCATAAATCTGAAACCTACAGTTAGCTTTAACTACAGTTTGTGTTCATTTATGGAAAATTTAGTTAATATAGAAAGTCACAAGGGGTTTGAACACACACACACACACACACACACACACATACCCACACACACACACACACACACACACACACACACACACACACACACACACACACACACACACACACACACACACATACCCACACACACACACACACACACACACACACACACACACACATGATCCCAAAAGGCAGTACCCTAAAGCCTCCTCACTACACAGTGCACTACTCTGGGAGTCAGTATCGAGTGACCATGGAAAGTGTAGCTAGCTGTAATCATGCTTTGTGTAATGTCCTCATGATCCTGAAAGAACTGTGTACTTCTGTTCAGTCAGAGAAGAAAAACCAAGCATTCATTTCACCCTGCTGAAGACCATCACCCAAGACAGATGAGTCTGATTACAAACACCAGAAACACCAGTACATGTAGATTGAGAAAATATTTGGAGACCAGTCTCAAGTCTGTACTGTATTCTATTGTACTGTACTGTATTGCAACTTTAACTGTGAAGGGGCAGGGCTTATTTTACACCAGCTGAACAGGAAGCTCTAGAACTCCAAGTGTTGAAAAAAGAAAGAAATAGGCGAGTGTAAGGATTTAGGAGGCATGTCTAGGCGTCTGGGTCAGAAATTCTTCACAATTGAGTACTTTCCAAAAGTGCTCAAAAGAAGGAGAACTGTTGCCCTGGACACTTGAGGATCACTGATGTGTGTGAAGAGAGAAGGGACTCGTCAGGTCCAGTCCCACAGAAGATCTCCTGTAGCATTAACTGGTGAAGAAGTTGATGCTGGTTCTGATAGAAAGAAGTCAGAACACTCAGAGCATCACAGCCGTGTAGCTGCAGAGTGCTCAGAGAACCCATGCTGAACCTCTACACCACCCAAAGCTTCTACATCAGAACTGGACCATGGTCTAATGAATCATGTTTTCTTTTCCATCATGTGGAGGGCCAGGTGGGTGGGCGTGGCTTAAATGGGGAAGAGATGGCTTCAGGATGTAGTATGAGAAGAAGGTGAGTTGGTGGAGGCAATGTGATGCTTGGGGTGATGTCATTCTGGGAAACCTCAGGTCCTGATGTTCATGTGGATGTTATTTTGATGTTATGGGCAAGTGGTAGCTCAGTCTTAAATATGTTGGACTCTTTTCAAAAGGTTGTGAGTTTAAATCTCAGCACTGCTAAGCTGCCACTTTTGGAGCCTTGATCATGACCCTTAACCCTCATCTGGCCAAATGCCATTAATGTTATGTAGCACCTACATGGACACTGTTAAAGACCCCCTGCAGCTACACCCCTTAATGGTGATGTTGTTCCCTAACGGCATTGCCCTCATTCAGCAGGACCCAGGAACGCTTTCAGGAACATCATTAAGAGTTCAATATCACACATCCTAACAGGAGGGAAAGACTTTACCGTGACACACACAGTGCTGGTGCAACTCTTTAATCTGTCCCAGGATCTGGAGCAGTGTCTCGCTGAGGCCGTTTACCCGCGGCACACGGGCGTCCACATCCCTCCATCCTACAGAGAGAAGGACATGGTGTATGAGGGGAGGTGTGTTTAATTACAATTACTATAACATATGTCAAGTGTGTGTGTGTGTGTGTGTGTGTGTGTGTGTGTGTGTGTGTGTGTGTGTGTGTGTGTGTGTGTGTTCATGCTGCCCAGCCAATCTCCATTTCAGAAGTGAGTCACATAAAATATGTGTCTCTTACAGTGAGCTGTTTAGTAAGTATGTAATATCACTCTGTCTAACACACACACACACACACACACACACACACACACACACACACACACACACACACACACACACAGACGGTAAACAGGATGATGTGCTCCTGTGTGTGTATGGGGGAAGTTGGGAACGGGAAACACAAACCCTCTATTCCCGGAATGCCTAATACAGACCCTCTCTTCACACCCACTGGTGTGTGTGTGTGTGTCTGTGTGTGTCTGTGTGTGTGTGTGTGTGTGTGTGTGTGTGTGTGTGTGTGTGTGTAAGAGAGAGACATACATGTGGAGCTCATAAGAAACATTATGCATATGCTTGCTTGTGTGTGTGTGTGTGTGTGTGTGTGTGTGTGTGTGTGTGTGTGTGTGTGTGTGTGTGTGTGTGTGTGCGGGTGTATAAGAGCCGTTCTGTCTGCTACTTTACAGCCCTCTCATAGACATGCAAATATTTCCAGTGGGATTTGAAATGGAAAACACAAACACACACACACACATCTAAAATGCCAGAAAAGTACTGTCCCTACAAACATTAAAAACAGTGAAACAAGTAGTAAAAGCCAATAATGAAAGCAAAATAAAACACACACACACACACACACACACACACACACACACACACACACACACACACACACACACACTGAGGCCCTATTAAGTGCAGGTAAGTGTAACTTTATAGTGATAATTGTGTGTTACCTGATGGGGTTGCACAGGAAGGTACAGACATCTGAGGTTCACTCCATCCCTTCATGTTATATGCAAACACCTGAACATAATAATGTACACCCTGTAAAACACACACACACACACGCACACAGACACACACACACACACACACACACACACACACACACACACATAGTTTATAAGGGCATATAATAAAGGTACACAATAAAAGTTTCATTTGAGTTTTCAAAGTCAATGTATTTCTGAATTAGTGTGTATTAGTGTGTATTAGTGTGTATTAGTGTGTATTAGTGTGTATTAGTGTGTATTAGTGTAAATTAGTGTATTAATGTGTATTCGTCTTTACTACTGTGTATTATTGTAATGTTGTGTATTAGTGTGTGTTTGTGTATTAGTGTGTTAGTGTGTGTTAGTGTGTATTAGTGTGTGTTAGTGTGTATTCGTGTGTTAGTGTGTGTTAGTGTGTATTCATTTTTGTTAGTGTGTGTTAGTGTGTATTAGTGTGTATTCATGTGTGTTAGTGTGTGTTAGTGTGTGTGTTTGTGTGTTAGTGTGTATTCATGTGTGTTAGTGTGTATTAGTGTGTATTGGTTTGTGTTAGTGTGTGTTAGTGTGTGTTAGTGTGTATTGGTTTGTATTAGTGTGTGTTAGTATGTTTTAGTGTGTATTGGTTTGTGTTAGTGTGTGTTAGTGTGTATTGGTTTGTGTTAGTGTGTGTTAGTGTGTGTTAGTGTGTATTGGTTTGTGTTAGTGTGTGTTAGTGTATATTAGTGTGCATTGGTTTGTGTTAGTGTGTGTTAGTGTGTGTTAGTGTGTATTGGTTTGTGTTAGTGTGTGTTATTGTGTATTGGTTTGTGTTAGTGTGTATTAGTGTGTATCAGTTTGTGTTGTGTTAGTGTGTATTAGTGTGTATTAGTGTGTATTGGTTTGTGTTAGTGTGTGTTAGTGTGTGTTAGTGTGTATTGGTTTGTGTTAGTGTGTATTAGTGTGTATTGGTTTGTGTTAGTGTGTGTTAGTGTGTATTGGTTTGTGTTAGTGTGTGTTAGTGTGTATTAGTGTGTATTGGTTTGTGTAAGTGTGTGTTAGTGTGTATTCGTGTGTGTTAGTGTGTATTAGTGTGTATTGGTTTGTGTAAGTGTGTGTTAGTGTGTATTGGTTTGTGTTAGTGTGTATTAGTGTGTATTGGTTTGTGTTAGTGTGTGTTAGTGTGTATTGGTTTGTGTTAGTGTGTGTTAGTGTGTGTTAGTGTGTATTGGTTTGTGTTAGTGTGTGTTAGTGTGTATTCGTGTGTGTTAGTGTGTATTAGTGTGTATTGGTTTGTGTTAGTTTGTGTTAGTGTGTGTTAGTGTGTATTGGTTTGTGTTAGTGTGTATTAGTGTGTATTGTTTGTGTTAGTGTGTGTTAGTGTGTTTTGGTTTGTGTTAGTGTGTGTTAGTGTGTATTCGTGTGTGTTAGTGTGTATTCGTGTGTGTTAGTGTGTATTGGTTTGTGTTAGTGTGTATTGGTTTGTGTTAGTGTGTGTTAGTGTGTATTGGTTTGTGTTAGTGTGTATTAGTGTGTATTGGTTTGTCTTAGTGTGTGTTAGTGTGTATTGGTTTGTGTTAGTTTGTGTTAGTGTGTGTTAGTGTGTATTGGTTTGTGTTAGTGTGTGTTAGTGTGTATTGGTTTGTGTTAGTTTGTGTTAGTGTGTGTTAGTGTGTATTGGTTTGTGTTAGTGTGTGTTAGTGTGTATTCGTGTGTGTTAGTGTGTATTAGTGTGTATTGGTTTGTGTTAGTTTGTGTTAGTGTGTGTTAGTGTGTATTGGTTTGTGTTAGTGTGTATTAGTGCGTATTGTTTGTGTTAGTGTGTGTTAGTGTGTATTGGTTTGTGTTAGTGTGTGTTAGTGTGTGTTAGTGTGTTTTGGTTTGTGTTAGTGTGTGTTAGTGTGTATTCGTGTGTGTTGGTGTGTATTCGTGTGTGTTAGTGTGTATTGGTTTGTGTTAGTGTGTGTTAGTGTGTATTGGTTTGTGTTAGTTTGTGTTAGTGTGTGTTAGTGTGTATTGGTTTGTGTTAGTGTGTGTTAGTGTGTATTCGTGTGTGTTAGTGTGTATTAGTGTGTATTGGTTTGTGTTAGTTTGTGTTAGTGTGTGTTAGTGTGTATTGGTTTGTGTTAGTGTGTATTGTTTGTGTTAGTGTGTGTTAGTGTGTATTGGTTTGTGTTAGTGTGTGTTAGTGTGTGTTCGTGTGTTTTGGTTTGTGTTAGTGTGTGTTAGTGTGTATTTGTGTGTGTTAGTGTGTATTCGTGTGTGTTAGTGTGTATTGGTTTGTGTTAGTGTGTGTTAGTGTGTATTGGTTTGTGTTAGTGTGTGTTCATGTGTGTTAGTGTGTATTGGTTTGTGTTAGTGTGTGTTAGTGTGTATTGGTTTGTGTTAGTGTGTGTTACTGTGTATTGGTTTGTGTTAGTGTGTGTTAGTGTGTATTGGTTTGTGTTAGTGTGTATTGGTTTGTGTTAGTGTGTGTTAGTGTGTATTCGTGTGTGTTAGTGTGTATTGGTTTGTGTTAGTGTGTGTTAGTGTGTGTTAGTGTGTATTGGTTTGTGTTAGTGTGTGTTAGTGTGTGTTAGTGTGTATTGGTTTGTGTTAGTGTGTGTTAGTGTGTATTGGTTTGTGTTAGTGTGTGTTAGTGTGTATTAGTGTGTATTGGCTTGTGTTAGTGTGTGTTAGTGTGTATTGGTTTGTGTTAGTGTGTGTTAGTGTGTATTCGTGTGTGTTAGTGTGTATTAGTGTGTATTGGTTTGTGTTAGTGTGTGTTAGTGTGTATTGGTTTGTGTTAGTGTGTGTTAGTGTGTATTCGTGTGTGTTAGTGTGTATTAGTGTGTATTCGTGTGTGTTAGTGTGTATTAGTGTGTATTGGTTTGTGTTAGTTTGTGTTAGTGTGTGTTAGTGTGTATTGTTTGTGTTAGTGTGTGTTAGTGTGTATTGGTTTGTGTTAGTGTGTGTTAGTGTGTATTGGTTTGTGTTAGTGTGTGTTAGTGTGTGTTAGTGTGTATTGGTTTGTGTTAGTGTGTGTTAGTGTGTATTCGTGTGTGTTAGTGTGTATTAGTGTGTATTGGTTTGTGTTAGTTTGTGTTAGTGTGTGTTAGTGTGTATTGGTTTGTGTTAGTGTGTATTAGTGTGTATTGTTTGTGTTAGTGTGTGTTAGTGTGTATTGGTTTGTGTTAGTGTGTGTTAGTGTGTGTTAGTGTGTTTTGGTTTGTGTTAGTGTGTGTTAGTGTGTATTCGTGTGTGTTAGTGTGTATTCGTGTGTGTTAGTGTGTATTGGTTTGTGTTAGTGTGTGTTAGTGTGTATTGGTTTGTGTTAGTGTGTGTTAGTGTGTATTGGTTTGTGTTAGTGTGTATTAGTGTGTATTGGTTTGTGTTAGTGTGTATTAGTGTGTATTGGTTTGTGTTAGTTTGTGTTAGTGTGTGTTAGTGTGTATTGGTTTGTGTTAGTGTGTGTTAGTGTGTATTGGTTTGTGTTATTTTGTGTTAGTGTGTATTGGTTTGTGTTAGTGTGTGTTAGTGTGTATTCGTGTGTGTTAGTGTGTATTAGTGTGTATTGGTTTGTGTTAGTTTGTGTTAGTGTGTGTTAGTGTGTATTGGTTTGTGTTAGTGTGTATTAGTGCGTATTGTTTGTGTTAGTGTGTGTTAGTGTGTATTGGTTTGTGTTAGTGTGTGTTAGTGTGTGTTAGTGTGTTTTGGTTTGTGTTAGTGTGTGTTAGTGTGTATTTGTGTGTGTTAGTGTGTATTCGTGTGTGTTAGTGTGTATTGGTTTGTGTTAGTGTGTGTTAGTGTGTATTGGTTTGTGTTAGTTTGTGTTAGTGTGTGTTAGTGTGTATTGGTTTGTGTTAGTGTGTGTTAGTGTGTATTCGTGTGTGTTAGTGTGTATTAGTGTCTATTGGTTTGTGTTAGTTTGTGTTAGTGTGTGTTAGTGTGTATTGGTTTGTGTTAGTGTGTATTAGTGTTTATTGTTTGTGTTAGTGTGTGTTAGTGTGTATTGGTTTGTGTTAGTGTGTGTTAGTGTGTTTTGGTTTGTGTTAGTGTGTGTTAGTGTGTATTCGTGTGTGTTAGTGTGTATTGGTTTGTGTTAGTGTGTGTTAGTGTGTATTGGTTTGTGTTAGTGTGTGTTAGTGTGTGTTAGTGTGTATTGGTTTGTGTTAGTGTGTGTTAGTGTGTATTGGTTTGTGTTAGTGTGTGCTAGTGTGTATTGGTTTGTGTTAGTGTGTGTTAGTGTGTATTGGTTTGTGTTAGTGTGTATTGGTTTGTGTTAGTGTGTGTTAGTGTGTATTCGTGTGTGTTAGTGTGTATTGGTTTGTGTTAGTGTGTGTTAGTGTGTGTTAGTGTGTATTGGTTTGTGTTAGTGTGTTTTAGTGTGTGTTAGTGTGTATTGGTTTGTGTTAGTGTGTGTTAGTGTGTATTAGTGTGTATTGGTTTGTGTTAGTGTGTGTTAGTGTGTATTGGTTTGTGTTAGTGTGTGTTAGTGTGTATTGGTTTGTGTTAGTGTGTGTTAGTGTGTATTGGTTTGTGTTAGTGTGTGTTAGTGTGTGTTAGTGTGTATTGGTTTGTGTTAGTGTGTGTTAGTGTGTATTAGTGTGTATTGGTTTGTGTGAGTGTGTGTTAGTGTGTATTGGTTTGTGTTAGTGTGTGTTAGTGTGTATTAGTTTGTGTTAGTGTGTGTTAGTGTGTATTGGTTTGTGTTAGTGTGTGTTAGTGTGTGTTAGTGTGTATTGGTTTTTGTTAGTGTGTGTTAGTGTGTATTGGTTTGTGTTAGTGTGTGTTAGTGTGTATTCGTGTATCAGTGTATTTTAATCCAGCCGTTAGGTTAGAGGTCAGGTGACTCTGAGTGTCCGTCTGAAGTCTGGATAAATGTGGAGGTTTGTGTTATGAAGGACATCCAGCGTAAAACATGTGCAGAATCTAATATGCGGGTCACGAATCAGAATTTCATAGCGGATCGGTCGAGGCCCGGGTTACCAACAACCACCACAGGTATCATTAACAACAGGGTACCGGTGTAAATTGGGCTACTGTTGGATGAAGGAGGAGAAGGAGAGGAGGAAGACGTCTACAGAGACAGCAGGGAAAGGAGAAGTGGAGGTTTGGGTTGGTACTTTAAATGTTGGTACTATGACTGGTAAAGGGAGAGAGGGAGCTGATATGATGGAGAGGAAAAAGGTGGAGTCAAACTTTGAACTTTTATCTGCAGAAATGACGCTGAAACATTAGTGCATGCTCTGATTACGTCCCGTCTCGGCTACTGCAATTCACTCTTCTCTGGTCTATCAGCTCACTCAATCTCACGTTTACAGTACATACAAAACTCAGCTGCCAGAATGTTAACCTTAAAAATATTATTTGATCTTCACTGGCTTCCAGTCTCATCTCGCATAAAATATAAAATCATACTGCTCACTTATAAGGCACTAAATGCTCTTTCCCCTCACTATCTTTCCGATCTTCTCTCATCCTATGTTCCTTTATGATCACTCCGGTCTTCAAACTCTGAACTTTTATGTATTCCTAGATACTGTCTATCCTCTGCGGGTGGCAGATCCTTTTCTGTCATTGCTCCAACACTATGGAACTCCCTTCCCATTGCACTCAGAACCATTACCACTCTGTCTGAATTTAAATCAAGGCTTAAGACCCACCTTTTCAACCTCCACTATCACTCAATGCATATGTGTTAGGAGTCCTTCATTTTTCTGAAATGTGGTGTATGTTTCATGTACTATGTAGTGTTTTATCTCTTGTCCTGTATGTTTTTGTGTCTGTGTTTGTCTCTGCTATTAACTCATGCAGCTGCATGTGATCCTTCGTCCTGGGCAAATGTCGACGAATATGTTTATGTTTATTTATGTTCATTATATTTCATCTGTCTTGAAATATTGAAATATTGTACCTTGTAAAGCGTCCTTGAGCTTGGGAAAGGCGCTATATAAATTATACTTATTATTATTATTATTATTATTATTATTATTATTATTATTATTTTAGAGATGTTGTGTGTTCAGGAGACCAAGTGGAAAGGGAGTAAGAGCAGGAACATTGGAGGTGGGTTTAAACTGTTTTATCATGGTGTGGATGGAAAGAGAAATGGTGTAGGGGTGATTCTGAAGGAAGAGTACAGTAAGAGTGTAGTGGAGGTGAAGAGAGTTTCTGATAGGGTGATGATCGTGAAGGTGGAAGTTGAAGGGATGATGATAAATGTCATCAGTGCCTATGCTCCTCAAGTCGGCTGTGAGATGGAGGAGAAGGAAAGATTCTGGAGTGAATTAGATGAAGTGGTAGATGGTGTACCTAGAAATAAACGATTGGTGATTAGGGCAGACTTTAATGGGCATGTAGGTGAAGGGAACAGAGGTGATGAGGAGGTGATGGGTAGGTATGGTTTTAAGGAGAGGAATGTGGAAGGGCAGATGGTGGTAGATTTTGCTAAAAGGATGGAAATGGCAGTGGTGGACACGTATTTTAAGAAGAAGGAGGATCACAGGGTGACGTATAAGAGTGGAGGAAGGTGCACACAGGTGGACTATGTTCTATGTAGGAGATGCAACCTGAAGGAGATTGGAGACTGTAAGGTGTTGGCAGGGGACAGTGTAGCTAGACAGCATCGGATGGTGGTCTGTAGGATGGTTTTGGAGGTGAAGAAGAAGAGGAGGAGAGTGAGAACTGAAAGAAGAATAGGATGGTGGAAACTGAAGGAGGAAGAGTGTAGTGTGAGGTTCAGTGAAGAGGTCAGACAGGAGCTTGGTGGTGGTTAAGAGGTGCTGGATGATTGGGGAACTACTGCAGAAGTGATAAGGGAGACTGTTAGGAAAGTTCTTGATGCGACATCTGGAAATAGAAAGGAAGACAAAGAGACGTGGTGTTGAAATGAGGAAGTGCAGGGGAGCAGAAGGAGAAAGAGGTTGAAGAAACAGAATTGGGATCGACAGAGTGATGAGAAAAGTAGGCAGGAGAACAAGGAGATGCAGCAGCAGGTGAAGAGGGATGTGGTGAAAGCCAAGGAAAAGGTATATGAGGAGCTGTAGGAGAAGTTGGACACTGAGGAAGGAGAAAAGGATTTGTAGCGATTGGTAAGGCAGAGGAACCGAGCTGGGAAGGATGTGCTGTGCTAGTGAGGTAGGAAGCCAGGCTGAGAGAAGAGGTGATCATCTGTGAGCAACAGTATGGTTTCATGCTGAGGAAGAGCACCATAGATGCATTCTTTGCTTTGAGAATGTTGATGGAGAAGTATAGAGAAGGACAGAAGGAGTTGTATTATCTGAGAAAGCGTACGACAGGGTGGAGAGAGGAGTTGTGGTATTGTATGAGGAAGTCTGGTGTGTCAGAGAAGTATGTGAGGGTGGTGCAGGACATGTATGAGGACAGTGTGACAGCAGTGAAGTGTGCAGTAGGAATGACAGACTGGTTCAAGGTAGAGGTGTAACTGCATCAAGGATCCGTTCTGAGCCCTTTCCTGTTTGCAGTAATGATGGACAGGTTTAAGAACGAGGTCAGACAGGAGTCTCCCTGGACTATGATGTATGTGGATGATATTGTGATTTAAGGTAAGAGTAGGGAGTAGGTTGAGAAGATCCTGTAGAGGTGGAGGTACACGCTGGGGAGAAGGGGAATGAAAGTCAGTAGGAGTAAGACAGAGTACATGTGTGTGAATAAGAGGGAGGGCAGTGGAGTGGTGCGGTTGCAGGGAGAAGAGGTGGAGAAGGTGGAGGAGGTCAGGTACCTGGGGTCAACAGTGCAAAGTAATGGAGAGTGTGTTAGAGAAGTGAAGAAAAGAGTGCAGGCAGGGTGGAGTGGGTGGAGAAGAGTGATAGCAGGAGTGATTTGTGATAGAAGAGTATCTGTGAGAGTGAAAGGGTGAAAGTTTAAAGGACTGTGGTGAGAACTGAGATGTTGTATGGATTAGAGACAGTGGCATTTAATAAAAGACAGGAGGTGGAGCTGGAGGTAGCAGAGCTGAAGATGTTGAGATGTTCGTTGGGAGTGACGACGATGGACAGGATTAGAAATTAGTTTATTAGAGGGACAGCGCATGTAGGACATTTTGGCGACAAGGTGAGGGAGGTGAGATTGAGATGATTTGGACATGTGCAGAGGAGGGACATGGGGTATATCAGTAGGAGAATGCTGAGGATGGAGACACCAGGAAGGAGGAAAAGAAGAAGACTAAGGAGGAGGTTTATGGATGTGGTGAGGCAAGACATGCAGGTAGTTGGTGTGAAAGAGGCAGATGTAGAGGACAGGGGGGTATGGAGACGGATGATCCGCTGTGGAGACTCCTAATGGGAGAAGCCGATTGAAGAAGAAGTGTGTTTTAGTGTGTATTAGTATGTAATAATATGTAATAGTATGTACCTGGTAGAGGGCAAAGCCAATTCCTAGTGAACCCTAACCTCAGATTACTTGTTGAATAACAACTGGCCTCTGTGCTTTGACCTACTTGACCTAAAGGACTCTATTCTGTGTACCAGCTGCAGACCTTTTTCCTACATTACCATTGAATAGTGACATTGTGACCAAGAGCACAGTTGTAAGGATGATGGACCACTTTCAACGGCCCTCCTCCTTAACCTCACCTTACTGCCTGCTTGGGGTGACTGAGGTAACCTCCCTGAGCTTATTAGCCTAGATCTAGTCACGCCCCGTTTTCTTTAGGAGCGTGAATGTGTGCTTATCATCATGGATAATGCCACTTGATATCTGGAAGCACTCATGGTGAGCAAGGCCACATCTCTAAATATCACCCAGTGACAAATTCCTCAGAACATAGATAGTGTTGGTCATAAGGTGCAGGAGAAGTGAAGGCCCAGCGAATAGAGGAGAGGGCAACTCACTCATGTAAATTTCCAGATGAGGAATTCTTGGTCACTCACAAGTTTGTGTTTTTTGTTGGTAGGAGCTCTACACCTTCACCAGTCTAGAGTCCACCATACTCATCATTTTAAACAGTTTATTGAGCTCCTACCAGACCAGCTGTTCTAAACTATAGTACAGGAACAAGAGGCATTTAAGAGAAGCATGAAGCCAGAGATTTTCCATGATGAAAATTATGAAGAAACTCTGTTCTGTATTGCTTATTATTAAGATCACAATCTATTCTGTCCCTGGACCAAAGAATGGTGGCATGGATCTCCAACACAGATTGTCCCAAGATAGTCAAATCTGAAAATACTGATCAGTCCAGCTTTGCAGATACTCCTGGAGGCTGCCAGAGCCATGGGCTTCTCAAACATGCTGAGAAATCCTGAAATGTCTTGTCCCAGATCTCATCAATAATTATTGCAGGAGCCCCAACACTGAAAGCCACCTGAAGTCTAGCCTTAGCACCAATGCTCTCTCATCAGAAGAGTATAGAAAACAACCAGATCAGTTCACCAGTAATAATCTGTATGGATGGTTGGTGTGTGTGTGTGTGTGTGTGTGTGTGTGTGTGTGTGTGTGTGTGTGTGTGTGTGTGTGTGTGTGTGTGTGTGTGTGTGTGTGTGTGTGTGTGTGTGTGTGTGTAAATACTCACAGCTCGGAGGCCTGTGATGTCACATTGCAGTAGGGTCGTGTCCTCAACCACAATCTCACCAAGCAGTGGAGAAAATGATGGAAAGGAACTCCACACCACTAATCACCCCACCCCCACATACACACACACACACACACACACACACACACACACACACACACACACACACACACACACACACACACACACACACACACACATAAATCACTTCCTTCTTCTATTTCCCAATTAGATGTACGTGGTCATGTGTGAGAATGAGGTTTCAGTGTCACTGACCGCGGTATTTGGTGATGATGGCAGCGTTGAGGCACAGTGGCTCCTGAAAATTAACTTTAAGACTTGAAGAGCTGCTGACGGAAAGACGTACACAGCTGGGTGGGTCAGGGGGGCCTGGGCACACACACACACACACACACACACACACACACACACACACATAGTTTGTACCAAATTTGAGTCTGATTTCTTTAGACAGGTTCGTGAGCACCTATGTTACATATTAGCATGTTTAAGTTTGTGTGTAGTATTAGCGTGTGTGTGTGTGTGTGTGTGTGTGTGTGTGTGTGTGTTTGCTACTCACTAGCATGTGTGTATCCTGTCTGCATGCGTTTGTAGAGGCAGAGTCTCCACTCCCATGCCTTCAGTTGCCTCTCTCTATCTGTATCAGCCCCTTCATCTGTTGGCTCCGCCCCCTTTACCTGGGCAGCCAGTTCAGACACACGAAGCTCCGCCTCCTTCACCAAAGCAACCAGATGAACCGCCCTTGCCTCCGGACTCACAACTGAAGATAATACACACACCAAAACAGACTGACTTTTAGGCATTCAAACTCTGTGTGTGTGTGTGTGTGTGTGTGTGTGTGTGTGTGTGTGTGTGTGTGTGTGTGTGTGTGTGTGTGTGTGTGTGTGTGTAAGTCATTAAAATTATGTTCACAATATGGTATGCAGTCGCCTCCAACACTGTATAATATACTGATTGAAGTGTGTGTGTGTGTGTGTGTGTGTGTGTGTGTGTGTGTGTGTGTGTGTGTGTGTGTGTGTGTGTGTTTGTGTGTGTTTGTGTGTGTGTGTATGTATGTGTCATGTCTTTGATGTGTGCCTTGCTCATATGGAGTGCTTTAATATGATGCAACGGTGGTGTTGCATTGACTGTGTGTGTGTGTGTGTGTGTGTGTGTGTGTGTGTGTGTGTGTGTGTGTGTGTGTGTGTGTGTGTGTGTGTGTGCGCATGTGTGCGCATGTGTGCGTGTGTGCGTGTGTGTGTGTGAGAGAGAGAGAGAAATTCATGGCCTTATTTTTGTGCGTTAGTATGAAACATATATGTTGCGTGTTGGTTCTGAAGGTGTGTGTGTGTGTGTGTGTGTGTGTGTGTGTGTGTGTGTGTGTGTGTGTGTGTGTGTGTGTGTGTGTGTGTGTGTGTGTGTGTGTTTTACTCTCACAGTGTGGACTCTCTTTAGCACCGCTCTGCAGTAACAGTTTCGCCATGGGGACATTGTTAGTGAGGATGGAAATGTCGAGAGGAAGAAGGCCTTCACTGTTTGGTGTGTTTAGGTCCAGCTCTTCAACACTGAAGTTCTTCAGAAGGGATTCCACGAGATCCAGATCCTGTTGTTCCACTGCCTCAAACAATGCCTTATTATAACACACACACACACACACACACACACACACACACACACACACACACAAGAACATGATCAAAGACTGATCTGAGCATGTCTTTAAAGTCTGTTTCAGAAACTTGTGTATATTTTACTCCATCATGGTTCTAGAATCAACACTGAAGTCCAAGAACCTTCAGTGTGATGCTAACATTGTCAGCGTCCCTCTGGAATCCGTGGTGAATCCATAACATCTTAAAAAGGTTAAAAAGAAATCTTTCTGGACGTTTGAATTCTAGACAATTCTACAATTGTCTGAAGATGCAACTGTGGAGGTCCAGGAGCATTCAGCAAGAATATAGAATAGAATAGATTTCTTGGTCCAGCTCTGAGAGCCACTGGGAGTTATTATTAAAACCTTTAGCTAAATTCATCAGTCTGATTCTAGATTTCTAGGTTTTATGAGGGAGCTTTTTAGGAGCGCTCTTGAAGTACATTCAGAACTTTTAGTGGATCTCCAGAGTCATTTGGAAGTCTTTCAAATCCTTGTTGCTTCTCTAGAAAAACTGGTCCACACACTGCATTTGCAAAGCCACAGCATTGTGGATGCTCACACACACCACACACCACACACACATTTCACTCTCCTACCATCAGGAAAGAGGTTCCAAAGCATTCAAGCTTCACATCCAGTCTGTGCAACAGTTTTTTTCCTCAAGCCATCAGACTCAACACAAACTGAACTGTACTGAACTGAAACACACACACACACACACACACACACACACACACACACACACACACACACCTGTGTGTACTGAGCTGCTACAAATCTGAACTTAAACACACACTCATACTCATTTCACACATCCATGTGTTCAGCACCACCCATAATATATTATTATTCTATTCTAACTCAACTGTTTACATGCTGTTGTTTTATTTACAAGCATACACACACACACACACACACACACACACACACACACACACACACACACACTCACACTCACACACACACACACACACACACACACACACACTCACACACACACACACACACACACACACACACACACACACACTCACACACACACACACACACACACACACACACACACTCCTGTATCCAGTTCTCTCTACACACCGCTCTGTATAATATACAGTAACCCGGCCCTATTGTGCGTTTTGTGTATTTGTCCCACACTGTGTATTTGATGATCCATGCTGATGAATGTAGACCCCAACCCTCTGTTCAGGTTTACAATCAGCGGCATGGATCACCAAATGCTCGGGGAGTCAGTAGAATCCAGATGGCTTGTCTAGAATGTTCTGCATGTCTGCTTTGAGGACTCCCAGTGAGGTTCTGGATTGCTTGGTGTAGCCTTGCATTCTCTAGTGTGGATCTGGGAACTTTGTTGTGGCTCAAATCCTTCTGAGAGGTTTTTAGTGAGTCTCTAGAACCTGAGCCTGTGTGAGTGTGTGAGATCTGACAGCAGAAGTCTGGAAAGACATTTGAGCTGTGTGACGATCTCCTGATGACGCTTTACCGCGTTAGCTTTGCGTAGCTGCTCCTTGTTCTCCGTCTCATCTGAATTTCCCAGGCGGAATTTCCCGGAAAGGTTTCTGTAGAGACGGCGTGCGGCGTTGGGTGGAGAAGAACAGGACGAACTTGAACATTTCTGTATTGCTGGAGGGCAATGCTCTTGAAGCCGTTGAGTCATCTTTGTCTCTGCCCTGAAGGAACAGAAAAAGAAAGCAGAATGAGGAGGAGGTTCATGTTCTGCTTAGCTTCCTTAAGCTCACCAACAACATCCAGCTTGTGGGTGACTTCCATAAAATAATTGCACAGAGGCTCGAGGGAATAAAATTAAGTGTTCATGAGACAGTAAAGTACACACACACATGTACACACACACACACACATGTACACACACACACACAAATGTGAATGAGTTGTGATAATGGAGAGTTTATTTTAGAAAAGTAGGTATGTGCGGCTTGGAGATAAAAGCATGTGTATTTGTGGCCATGCAGATCAGTTTCAAAGACTACGGGATCTACCAGCTTAAACCCGCTTACACACACACACACACACACACACACACACACACACACACACAAACTAAAGAATGACCACTCTACACACAGACACACATATGGGCTAAAGAATGACCAGGGATGAAAGAAAGGGGGATCAACAAGAAAGACAAAAAAGAGACCAGGATAGCACACAACACTTCATCACTCCATCAAGCTCATAGAACACACACACACACACACACACACACACACACACACACACACACACACACACACACATACACACACACACACACACACACACACACAGCTCTGCTGGGAACTAAAGGTCCCAAATATGCCAGGGGTGAGTGTGTGTGTGTGTGTGTGTGTGTGTGTGTGTGTGTGTCTGGCATCATCCTGCATTATACCAATTCCACATTAAAAACCAGGACAAAATTTAGCGCACACACACACACACACACACACACACACACACACACACACACAAACACACACACACACACGCTCACACACTAGAGTTTAACACACATATTTTGAGCACCAAGGTTGAATTTGAACATAGCATGGAAAATATAAAAATATAAATCAGTCTAAGAATAGCGCCCACACACACACACACACACACACACACACACACACACACACACACACGTGTGTGTATATATATATATGTGTGTGGAATGGCGCTTTAATTACACACTATTCTACACACTCATTATTATTAGTAGTAGAAGTGTTTTATTTTATTATATAATTGCTGATTATTGGGAGTAAGAGCAGGAACATTGGAGGTGGGTTTAAACTGTTTTATCATGGTGTGGATGGAAAGAGAAATGGTGTAGGGGTGATTCTGAAGGAAGCGTACAGTAAGAGTGTAGTGGAGGTGAAGAGAGTTTCTGATAGGGTGATGATCGTGAAGGTGGAAGTTGAAGGGATGATGATAAATGTCATCAGTGTTTATGCTCCACAAGTTGGCTGTGAGATGGAGGAGAAGGAAAGATTCTGGAGTGAATTAGATGAAGTGGTAGATGGTGTACCTAGGAAAGAATGATTGGTGATTGGGGCAGACTTTAATGGGCATGTAGGTGAAGGGAACAGAGGTGATGAGGAGGTGATGGGTAGGTATGGTTTTAAGGAGAGGAATGTGGAAGGGCAGATGGTGGTAGATTTTGCTAAAAGGATGGAAATGGCAGTGGTGAACACGTATTTTAAGAAGAAGGAGGATCATAGGGTGACGTATAAGAGTGGAGGAAGGTGCACACAGGTGGATTATCTTCTGTGTAGGAGATGCAACCTGAAGGAGATTGGAGACTGTAAGGTGTTGGCGGGGGACAGTGTAGCTAGACAGCATCGGATGGTGGTCTGTAGGATGGTTTTGGAGGCGAAGAAGAAGAGGAGGAAAGTAAGGTTTGAAAGAAGAATAAGATGGTGGAAACTGAAGGAGGAAGAGTGTAGTGTGAGGTTCAGGGAAGAGGTCAGACAGGGGCTCGGTGGTGGTGAAGAGGTGCTGGATGATTGGGCAACTACTGCAGGAGTGATGAGGGAGACAGCTAGAAAAGTACTTGGTGTGACATCTGGAAATAGAAAGCAAGACAAGGAGACGTGGTGGTGGAATGAGGAAGTGCAGGAGAGCATTAGGGGAAAGAGGTTGGAGAAACAGAAGTGGGATCGACAGAGTGATGAGAAAAGTAGGCAGGAGAACAAGGAGATGCGGCAGCAGGTAAAGAGGGATGTGGTGAAAGACAAGGAAAAGGCATATGAGGAGCTGTAGGAGAAGTTGAACACTGAGGAAGGAGAAAAGGATTTGTAACGATTGGCCAGGCAGAGGGACCGAGCTGGGAAGGATGTGCTGCAAGTTAGAGCAATAAAGGATGGAGAGGGAAATGTGTTGACTAGTGAGGAGAGTGTGTTGAGATGGTGGAGGGAGTATTTTGAGCAGCTGATGAATGAGGAAAATCAGAGAGAGAGAAGGTTGGAGGATGTGGAGTTGGTGAAGCGGGATGTAGATAGGATTAGTAAGGATTCCTCCTTACTAATCTATCTACATCCCGCTTCACCAAGAGCAGCGATTAAGAGGATGAAGAGTGGAAAGTCGGTTGGACCAGATGACGTACTGGTAGAAGCGTTGAGAAGTTTAGGAGAGATGGCAGTGGAGTTTTTAACCAGATTGTTTAACAGGATTTTGGAAGGTGAGAAGATGCCTGAGGAATGGAGAAGGAGTGTGCTGGTACCGATCTTTAAGCATAAGGGAGATGTGCAGACCTGCAGTAACTACAGGGGAATTAAGTTGATCAGTCACACCATGAAGTTATGGGAAAGAGTAGTGGAAGCCAGGCTGAGAGAAGAGGTGACCATCTGTGAGCAACAGTATGGTTTCATGCCGAGGAAGAGCACCACAGATGCATTATTTGCTTTAAGGATGTTGATGGAGAAGTATAGAGAAGGACAGAAGGAGTTGCATTGTGTATTTGTGGATTTAGAGAAAGCGTACGACAGGGTGGAGAGAGGAATTGTGGTATTGTATGAGGAAGTCTGGTGTGTCAGAGAAGTATGTGAGGGTGGTGCAGGACATGTATGAGGACAGTGTGACAGCAGTGAAGTGTGCAGTAGGTACGACAGACTGGTTCAGGGTGAAGGTTGGACTGCATCAAGGATCGGCCCTGAGCCCTTTCCTGTTTGCAGTGGTGATGGACAGGTTGACGGACGAGGTCAGACAGGAGTCTCCCTGGACTATGATGTTTGCAGATGATATTGTGATTTGTGGTGAGAGTAGAGAGCAGGTTGAGAAGAGCCTGGAGAGGTGGAGGTACACGCTGGAGAGAAGAGGAATGAAAGTCAGTAGGAGTAAGACAGAGTACATGTGTGTGAATGAGAGGGAGG
>NC_139574.1:777774-780274 GCF_946808225.1 Silurus aristotelis
GCAAAGAGTAACCCTACTCACACACACACACACACACACACACACACACACACACACACACACACACACACACACACACACACACACACACACAGAAGAACACTTTGGGAAGCCATTTGTCAGAATGGAATCTTAAGTTTTGTAAAGTGTGTGTGTGTGTGTGTGTGTGTGTGTGTGTGTGTGTGTGTGTGTGTGTGTGTGTGTGTGTGTGTGTGTGGGCTTGTTAACGTACTCGCTGTGGAGCCAAACCACATCAAAGACACACCACAGAGGACACACACACACACACACACACACACACTACTGAGTCATGCAGACACACACATGCCTTCTTGCCACCAAGGCATCCCCTACACACACACTTTATACAACCAGTGAACACATACACACGTTGACCACAAAACCACAGTGAAACCAACATGCTTGTTAGAGCCATTACACTGTCTGATAGAGTGTGGGAATGGAGGAGAGTGAGTGTGTGTGTGTGTGTGTGTGTGTGTGTGTGTGTGTGTGTGTGTGGTGTGTGTGTGTGTGTGTGTGTGTGTGTGAAAGAGAGAGAGAGAGAGAGAGAGAGAGAGAGAGAGAGAGAGAGAGAGAGAGAGAGAGAGAGAGAGAAAGGGAGAGAGAGAGGGAGACATGGATGAACAATGAAATTATATACTTGAATAAATGAATGGCCACCTGTGAACAGATCCAAATAGCCCCTGTGTTGGGTTCAAACAATTCTGTAGGCACAGACTGACCACTGGAGCCTGTGCAGGTGCTGGTGTCCACAACTGGGCCTCTGGTAGACTATCTATGCAACATGACCATACCGAGCCCATCCTGTGGACTCCTCACTTACATGCTGACGTGTGGAGATCAGGTGCAATGCAGCAGGCATGTGAAGAGTAGTCTCAGACAGCCAGACACCTCAAAAGTAAACTGTCTTTCAACATAAGGAATGTTATTGGCAGGAAAAAACCCTGAGTGTGTGAAGGGAAGTCTGGCTCCAGCACAGGCCACCCGGAATGTTTTTAAGCAGCAGAGTAACATCAGCTACAAAGCCAGACTTCAGAGTAGCAGTAATTTCTGCCACTACCTCTGGAAGCAATGGTATGTCCACTAAGGAGTTTCTCGAATTTCTCAATCCAACTGCACTATTTATCCTATTATAACCAAATTATAATACCGAGAAGAAGAAGAAGAAGAAGAACAATTGAGACATAGATGAATAAAAAGACTGAGAAAGAGAGGAACTTGAAGAGCTCACCTTCTTTGCCTTGCCTCCTTTCTGTCTGCAGAACCAAGACTCTGAAAAATACAAAGCATATTTACTATAACAGAGAAAAATCTTTCATCAGGTGTACTTTAAAATGTTCATCCTAATAAATCCAGTAAAAAGTCGAATTCAGCCATGAACCTCTGCCCTGCGTCCCTGCACGGATTTTTGCTTCTCCATGCTGGTGCTGTAGCCAATCAGATGCTTGTGTCCATCTATGTAACTTCATATTCTATAACTAGTGCTATCTTTGGGCAGCTCCCTGAAGATCTGCTTTCTATGTGATGGAAGTGTGTGGAAGATCTCCAGAGCTTGAACCCTATTGAACACCTTTGGGATGAATGTGAACGCAGACTGCACCCTGGACCTTCTCACCTTTTCACCTACATCACTACCTGACATTACGAACACACTTATAGCTGATTAAATCTCCACAACATCTCTACAAAATCCAGTGGAACATCTTCCCAGAAGAGTGGAGCTTATTAGAACAGCAAATGGAGACAAAATGTGGAATGAGATGTTTAAAAAGCATGTTGCAGTCTTATGGTCAGGTCTGCAAACTTTTGTTCTTAGGTTTTATTTCACTTTAAAGAACTCATGCACATCTTTTATGTTGAGTTAAGAGCTCCACCACAACACTGATGTGACATGTGTGGGACAAGGGCAGGGCTTTCCAGTGTCACTTTACATCACAGAGGTGTCCATATGTGCTGTTTTCAGGCGAGTTCCTCCGTGATACCTCACAAACTGTACGATACTGCTGATCTCTCAGGAATCAGCAGTTGGCATCAGCAGCACACATCAGAAGGAGAAGTAGATCACGGTCCAGAACCATTAGCTACTGAGACCAGGAGCACTGTTTCAACCAGCCGTCATCCATTCACATGAAAGAGAGGTTTAAAGAGAAGCTGTGTGTGTGTGTGTGTGTGTGTGTGTGTGTGTGTGTGTGTGTGTGTGTGTGTGTGTGTGTGTGTGTGTGTGACATTTAGTGCAGTGTAGGAGGCTTTAAAGGGTTTTTAAGTGCAATGTTTCATCAGGTAGCTCAACAGCAGGAGATAAGAACATTTCTGCAGACTCTCTGACCTTTACCTGGGTATATATATATACCCAGTGTGTGTGTGTGTGTGTGTGTGTGTGTGTGTGTGTGTGTGTGTGTGTGTGTGTGTGTGTGATGAATAAATAATAATAATAATGACATTAAGATACCCATAATATATTCATGGAGGCTCTGTACAG
>NC_139574.1:785274-807774 GCF_946808225.1 Silurus aristotelis
GATGTGGTGATGAGGATGTGGTGATGAGGATGTGGTGATGATGTAGTGATGAGGATGTGGTGATGATGATGTAGTGATGAGGATGTGGTGATGATGTAGTGATGAGGATGTGGTGATGATGTAGTGATGAGGATGTGGTGATGATGATGTAGTGATGAGGATGTGGTGATGATGATGTAGTGATGAGGATGTGGTGATGATGTAGTGATGATGATGTGGTGATGATGATGTAGTGATGAGGATGTGGTGATGATGTAGTGATGAGGATGTGGTGATGATGATGTAGTGATGAGGATGTGGTGATGATGTAGTGATGAGGATGTGGTGATGATGATGTAGTGATGAGGATGTGGTGATGATGTAGTGATAAGGATGTGGTGATGATGATGTAGTGATGAGGATGTGGTGATGATGTAGTGATGAGGATGTGGTGATGATGTAGTGATGATGATGTGGTGATGATGATGTAGTGATGAGGATGTGGTGATGATGTAGTGATGAGGATGTGGTGATGATGATGTAGTGATGAGGATGTGGTGATGATGATGTAGTGATGAGGATGTGGTGATGAGGATGTAGTGATGAGGATGTGGTGATGATGTAGTGATGAGGATGTGGTGATGATGATGTAGTGATGAGGATGTGGTGATGATGATGTAGTGATGAGGATGTGGTGATGATGTAGTGATGAGGATGTGGTGATGATGATGTAGTGATGAGGATGTGGTGATGATGTGGTGATGAGGATGTGGTGATGATGATGTAGTGATGAGGATGTGGTGATGATGTAGTGATGAGGATGTGGTGATGATGATGTAGTGATGAGGATGTGGTGATGATGTAGTGATGAGGATGTGGTGATGATGATGTAGTGATGAGGATGTGGTGATGATGATGTAGTGATGAGGATGTGGTGATGATGTAGTGATGAGGATGTGGTGATGATGATGTAGTGATGAGGATGTGGTGATGATGTGGTGATGATGTGGTTATGAGGATGTGGTGATGATGTAGTGATGAGGATGTGGTGATGAGGATGTAGTGATGAGGATGTGGTGATGATGTAGTGGTGATGAGATTTGTGGTGATGAGGATGTGATGATGTAGGGGTGAGGATGTGGTGATGATGATGTAGTGATGAGGATGTGGTGATGATGTAGTGATGAGGATGTGGTGATGATGTGGTGATGAGGATGTGGTGATGATGTAGTGATGAGGATGTGGTGATGATGTAGTGATGAGGATGTGGTGATAATGTAGTGGTGATGAGGATGTGGTGATGATGTAGTGATGAGGATGTAATGATGTAGGGGTGAGGATGTGGTGATGATGATGTAGTGATGAGGATGTGGTGATGATGTAGTGATGAGGATGTGGTGATGATGTAGTGATGAGGATGTGGTGATGATGTAGTGATGAGGATGTGGTGGTGATGTAGTGATGAGGATGTGGCGATGATGTAGTGATGAGGATGTGGTGATGATGATGTAGTGATGAGGATGTGGTGATGATGTAGTGATGATGTGGTGATGATGTAGTGATGAGGATGTGGTGATGATGATGTAGTGATGAGGATGTGGTGATGATGTAGTGATGAGGATGTGGTGATGATGTAGTGATGATGTGGTGATGATGATGTGGTGATGATGATGTAGTGATGAGGATGTGGTGATGATGTAGTGATGAGGATGTGGTGATGATGATGTAGTGATGATGTGGTGATGATGATGTAGTGATGATGTAGTGATGAGGATGTGGTGATGATGTAGTGATGAGGATGTGGTGATGATGTAGTGATGAGGATGTGGTGATGATGATGTAGTGATGATGTAGTGATGAGGATGTGGTGATGATGTGGTGATGAGGATGTGGTGATGATGTAGTGATGAGGATGTGATGATGTAGGGGTGAGGATGTGGTGATGATGATGTAGTGATGAGGATGTGGTGGTGATGTAGTGATGAGGATGTGGTGATGATGATGTAGTGATGAGGATGTGGTGATGATGTGGTGATGAGGATGTGGTGTTGATGATGTGGTGATGATGATGTAGTGATGAGGATGTGGTGATGATGTAGTGATGAGGATGTGGTGATGATGTGGTGATGAGGATGTAGTGATGAGGATGTGGTGATGATGTAGTGATGAGGATGTGATGATGTAGGGGTGAGGATGTGGTGATGATGATGTGGTGATGATGATGTAGTGATGAGGATGTGGTGATGATGTAGTGATGAGGATGTGGTGATGATGATGTAGTGATGAGGATGTGGTGATGATCTGGTGATGAGGATGTGGTGATGATGATGTGGTGATGATGATGTAGTGATGATGATGTGGTGATGATGTGGTGATGATGATGTAGTGATGAGGATGTGGTGATGAGGATGTGGTGATGAGGATGTGGTGATGAGGATGTGGTGATGAGGATGTGGTGATGATGATGTAGTGATGAGGATGTGGTGATGAGGATGTGGTGATGATGATGTAGTGATGAGGATGTGGTGATGAGGATGTGGTGATGATGTGGTGATGAGGATGTGGTGATGATGATGTAGTGATGAGGATGTGGTGATGATGTAGTGATGAGGATGTGGTGATGATGTGGTGATGAGGATGTGGTGATGATGATGTGGTGATGAGGATGTGGTGATGAGGATGTGGTGATGATGTAGTGATGAGGATGCGGTGATAATGTAGTGGTGATGAGGATGTGGTGATGATGTAGTGATGAGGATGTAATGATGTAGGATGAGGATGTGGTGATGATGATGTAGTGATGAGGATGTGGTGATGATGTAGTGATGAGGATGTAGTGATGAGGATGTGGTGATGATGTAGTGATGAGGATGTGGTGATGATGATGTAGTGATGAGGATGTGGTGATGATGTAGTGATGAGGATGTGGTGATGATGTAGTGATGAGGATGTTGTGATGATGTAGTGATGAGGATGTGGTGATAATGTAGTGGTGATGAGGATGTGGTGATGATGTAGGGATGAGGATGTGATGATGTAGGGGTGAGGATGTGGTGATGATGATGTAGTGATGAGGATGTGGTGATGATGTAGTGATAAGGATGTGGTGGTGATGTAGTGATGAGGATGTGGCGATGATGTAGTGATGAGGATGTGGTGATGATGATGTAGTGATGAGGATGTGGTGATGATGTAGTGATGATGTGGTGATGATGTAGTGATGAGGATGTGGTGATGATGATGTAGTGATGAGGATGTGGTGATGATGTAGTGATGAGGATGTGGTGATGATGTAGTGATGATGTGGTGATGATGATGTGGTGATGATGATGTAGTGATGAGGATGTGGTGATGATGTAGTGATGAGGATGTGGTGATGAGGATGTGGTGATGATGTAGTGATGAGGATGTGGTGATGATGATGTAGTGATGAGGATGTGGTGATGATGTAGTGATGAGGATGTGGTGATGATGTAGTGATGATGTGGTGATGATGATGTGGTGATGATGATGTAGTGATGAGGATGTGGTGATGATGTAGTGATGAGGATGTGGTGATGAGGATGTGGTGATGATGTAGTGATGAGGATGTGGTGATGATGTAGTGATGAGGATGTGGTGATGATGTAGTGATGAGGATGTGGTGATGATGATGTAGTGATGATGTAGTGATGAGGATGTGGTGATGATGTGGTGATGAGGATGTGGTGATGATGTGGTGATGAGGATGTGGTGATGATGTAGTGATGAGGATGTGATGATGTAGGGGTGAGGATGTGGTGATGATGATGTAGTGATGAGGATGTGGTGGTGATGTAGTGATGAGGATGTGGTGATGATGATGTAGTGATGAGGATGTGGTGATGATGTGGTGATGAGGATGTGGTGATGATGATGTGGTAATGATGATGTAGTGATGAGGATGTGGTGATGATGTAGTGATGAGGATGTGGTGATGATGTGGTGATAAGGATGTAGTGATGAGGATGTGGTGATGATGTAGTGATGAGGATGTGATGATGTAGGGGTGAGGATGTGGTGATGATGATGTGGTGATGATGATGTAGTGATGAGGATGTGGTGATGATGTAGTGATGAGGATGTGGTGATGATGATGTAGTGATGAGGATGTGGTGATGATCTGGTGATGAGGATGTGGTGATGATGATGTGGTGATGATGATGTAGTGATGAGGATGTGGTGATGATGTGGTGATGATGATGTAGTGATGAGGATGTGGTGATGAGGATGTGGTGATGAGGATGTGGTGATGAGGATGTGGTGATGATGATGTAGTGATGAGGATGTGGTGATGAGGATGTGGTGATGAGGATGTAGTGATGAGGATGTGGTGATGATGTGGTGATAAGGATGTGGTGATGATGATGTGGTGATGATGATGTAGTGATGAGGATGTGGTGATGATGTAGTGATGAGGATGTGGTGATGATGTGGTGATGAGGATGTGGTGATGATGATGTGGTGATGATGATGTAGTGATGAGGATGTGGTGATGATGTAGTGATGAGGATGTGGTGATGATGATGTAGTGATGAGGATGTGGTGATGAGGATGTGGTGATGATGATGTGGTGATGAGGATGTGGTGATGAGGATGTGGTGATGATGAAGTGATGAGGATGTGGTGATGATGTAGTGATGAGGATGTGGTGATGATGTAGTGATGAGGATGTGGTGATGATGATGTAGTGATGATGATGTGGTGATGAGGATGTGGTGATGATGATGTAGTGATGAGGATGTGGTGATGATGTAGTGATGAGGATGTGGTGATGATGTAGTGATGAGGATGTGGTGATGAGGATGTGGTGATGATGATGTGGTGATGAGGATGTGGTGATGAGGATGTGGTGATGATGAAGTGATGAGGATGTGGTGATGATGTAGTGATGAGGATGTGGTGATGATGTAGTGATGAGGATGTGGTGATGATGTAGTGATGAGGATGTGGTGATGATGTAGTGATGAGGATGTGGTGATGATGTAGTGATGAGGATGTGGTGATGATGATGTAGTGATGAGGATGTGGTGATGATGTGGTGATGAGGATGTGGTGATGATGTAGTGATGAGGATGTGGTGATGAGGATGTGGTGATGATGTAGTGGTGATGAGGATGTGGTGATGAGGATGTGATGATGTAGGGGTGAGGATGTGGTGATGATGATGTAGTGATGAGGATGTGGTGATGATGTAGTGATGAGGATGTGGTGATGATGTGGTGATGAGGATGTGGTGATGATGTAGTGATGAGGATGTGGTGATGATGTAGTGATGAGGATGTGGTGATAATGTAGTGGTGATGAGGATGTGGTGATGATGTAGTGATGAGGATGTAATGATGTAGGGGTGAGGATGTGGTGATGATGATGTAGTGATGAGGATGTGATGATGATGTAGTGATGAGGATGTGGTGATGATGTAGTGATGAGGATGTGGTGATGATGTAGTGATGAGGATGTGGTGATAATGTAGTGGTGATGAGGATGTGGTGATGATGTAGTGATGAGGATGTGGTGATGATGTAGTGATGAGGATGTGGTGATGATGTAGTGATGAGGATGTGGTGGTGATGTAGTGATGAGGATGTGGCGATGATGTAGTGATGAGGATGTGGTGATGATGTAGTGATGATGTGGTGATGATGTAGTGATGAGGATGTGGTGATGATGTAGTGATGATGTGGTGATGATGATGTGGTGATGATGATGTAGTGATGAGGATGTGGTGATGATGTAGTGATGAGGATGTGGTGATGATGCAGTGATGATGTAGTGATGATGTAGTGATGATGTAGTGATGATGTAGTGATGATGATGTGGTGATGATGATGTAGTGATGAGGATGTGGTGATGATGTAGTGATGAGGATGTGGTGATGATGATGTAGTGATGATGTAGTGATGAGGATGTGGTGATGATGTAGTGATGAGGATGTGGTGATAATGTAGTGGTGATGAGGATGTGGTGATGATGTAGTGATGAGGATGTGATGATGTAGGGGTGAGGATGTGGTGATGATGATGTAGTGATGAGGATGTGGTGGTGATGTAGTGATGAGGATGTGGTGGTGATGTAGTAATGAGAATGTGGCGATGATGTAGTGATGAGGATGTGGTGATGATGTAGTGATGAGGATGTGATGATGTAGGGGTGAGGATGTGGTGATGATGATGTAGTGATGAGGATGTGGTGGTGATGTAGTGATGAGGATGTGGTGGTGATGTAGTAATGAGGATGTGGTGATGATGTAGTGATGAGGATGTGATGATGTAGGGGTGAGGATGTGGTGATGATGATGTAGTGATGAGGATGTGGTGGTGATGTAGTGATGAGGATGTGGTGATGATGATGTAGTGATGAGGATGTGGTGATGATGATGTAGTGATGAGGATGTGGTGATGATGATGTAGTGATGAGGATGTGGTGATGATGTAGTGATGAGGATGTGGTGATGATGATGTAGTGATGAGGATGTGGTGATGATGTGGTGATGAGGATGTGGTGATGAGGATGTGGTGATGATGATGTAGTGATGAGGATGTGGTGATGATGTAGTGATGAGGATGTGGTGATGAGGATGTGGTGATGAGGATGTGGTGATGATGATGTAGTGATGAGGATGTGGTGATGATGTAGTGATGAGGATGTGGTGATGATGTAGTGATGAGGATGTGGTGATGATGATGTAGTGATGAGGATGTGGTAATGATGTAGTGATGATGATGTGGTGATGATGATGTAGTGATGAGGATGTGGTGATGATGTAGTGATGAGGATGTGGTGATGATGTAGTGATGAGGATGTGGTGATGATGTAGTGATGAGGATGTGGTGATGATGATGTAGTGATGAGGATGTGGTGATGATGTAGTGATGAGGATGTGGTGATGATGTAGTGATGATGATGTGGTGATGATGATGTAGTGATGAGGATGTGGTGATGATGTAGTGATGATGATGTGGTGATGATAATGTAGTGATGAGGATGTGGTGATGATGTAGTGATGAGGATGTGGTGATGATGATGTAGTGATGAGGATGTGGTGATGATGTAGTGATGAGGATGTGGTGATGATGATGTAGTGATGAGGATGTGGTGATGATGTAGTGATGAGGATGTGGTGATGATGATGTAGTGATGAGGATGTGGTGATGATGTAGTGATGAGGATGTGGTGATGATGATGTAGTGATGAGGATGTGGTGATGATGTGGTGATGAGGATGTGGTGATGATGATGTAGTGATGATGTGGTGATGATGTAGTGATGAGGATGTGGTGATGATGATGTAGTGATGAGGATGTGGTGATGATGTAGTGATGAGGATGTGGTGATGATGTAGTGATGAGGATGTGGTGATGATGATGTAGTGATGAGGATGTGGTGATGATGATGTAGTGATGAGGATGTGGTGATGATGATGTAGTGATGAGGATGTGGTGATGATGTAGTGATGATGTGGTGATGATGTAGTGATGAGGATGTGGTGATGATGATGTAGTGATGAGGATGTGGTGATGATGTAGTGATGAGGATGTGGTGATGATGTAGTGATGATGTGGTGATGATGTAGTGATGATGTGGTGATGATGATGTGGTGATGATGATGTAGTGATGAGGATGTGGTGATGATGTAGTGATGAGGATGTGGTGATGAGGATGTGGTGATGATGTAGTGATGAGGATGTGGTGATGATGATGTAGTGATGAGGATGTGGTGATGATGTAGTGATGAGGATGTGGTGATGATGTAGTGATGATGTGGTGATGATGATGTGGTGATGATGATGTAGTGATGAGGATGTGGTGATGATGTAGTGATGAGGATGTGGTGATGAGGATGTGGTGATGATGTAGTGATGAGGATGTGGTGATGATGTAGTGATGAGGATGTGGTGATGATGTAGTGATGAGGATGTGGTGATGATGTAGTGATGAGGATGTGGTGATGATGATGTAGTGATGATGTAGTGATGAGGATGTGGTGATGATGTAGTGATGAGGATGTGGTGATGATGATGTAGTGATGAGGATGTGGTGATGATGATGTAGTGATGAGGATGTGGTGATGATGTAGTGATGAGGATGTGGTGATGATGATGTAGTGATGAGGATGTGGTGATGATGTAGTGATGAGGATGTGGTGATGATGATGTAGTGATGAGGATGTGGTGATGATGTAGTGATGAGGATGTGGTGATAATGTAGTGGTGATGAGGATGTGGTGATGATGTAGTGATGATGATGTGGTGATGATAATGTAGTGATGAGGATGTGGTGATGATGTAGTGATGAGGATGTGGTGATGATGATGTAGTGATGAGGATGTGGTGATGATGTAGTGATGAGGATGTGGTGATGATGATGTAGTGATGAGGATGTGGTGATGATGTAGTGATGAGGATGTGGTGATGATGATGTAGTGATGAGGATGTGGTGATGATGTAGTGATGAGGATGTGGTGATGATGATGTAGTGATGAGGATGTGGTGATGATGTGGTGATGAGGATGTGGTGATGATGATGTAGTGATGATGTGGTGATGATGTAGTGATGAGGATGTGGTGATGATGATGTAGTGATGAGGATGTGGTGATGATGTAGTGATGAGGATGTGGTGATGATGTAGTGATGAGGATGTGGTGATGATGATGTAGTGATGAGGATGTGGTGATGATGTAGTGATGAGGATGTGGTGATGATGATGTAGTGATGAGGATGTGGTGATGATGTGGTGATGATGTGGTTATGAGGATGTGGTGATGATGTAGTGATGAGGATGTGGTGATGAGGATGTAGTGATGAGATTTGTGGTGATGAGGATGTGATGATGTAGGGGTGAGGATGTGGTGATGATGATGTAGTGATGAGGATGTGGTGATGATGTAGTGATGAGGATGTGGTGATGATGTGGTGATGAGGATGTGGTGATGATGTAGTGATGAGGATGTGGTGATGATGTAGTGATGAGGATGTGGTGATAATGTAGTGGTGATGAGGATGTGGTGATGATGTAGTGATGAGGATGTAATGATGTAGGGGTGAGGATGTGGTGATGATGATGTAGTGATGAGGATGTGGTGATGATGTAGTGATGAGGATGTGGTGATGATGTAGTGATGAGGATGTGGTGGTGATGTAGTGATGAGGATGTGGTGGTGATGTAGTGATGAGGATGTGGCGATGATGTAGTGATGAGGATGTGGTGATGATGATGTAGTGATGAGGATGTGGTGATGATGATGTAGTGATGAGGATGTGGTGATGATGTAGTGATGATGTGGTGATGATGTAGTGATGAGGATGTGGTGATGATGATGTAGTGATGAGGATGTGGTGATGATGTAGTGATGAGGATGTGGTGATGATGTAGTGATGATGTGGTGATGATGATGTGGTGATGATGATGTAGTGATGATGATGTAGTGATGATGTAGTGATGAGGATGTGGTGATGATGTAGTGATGAGGATGTGGTGATGATGTAGTGATGAGGATGTGGTGATGATGATGTAGTGATGATGTAGTGATGAGGATGTGGTGATGATGTGGTGATGAGGATGTGGTGATGATGTAGTGATGAGGATGTGATGATGTAGGGGTGAGGATGTGGTGATGATGATGTAGTGATGAGGATGTGGTGGTGATGTAGTGATGAGGATGTGGTGATGATGATGTAGTGATGAGGATGTGGTGATGATGTGGTGATGAGGATGTGGTGATGATGATGTGGTGATGATGATGTAGTGATGAGGATGTGGTGATGATGTAGTGATGAGGATGTGGTGATGATGTGGTGATGAGGATGAAGTGATGAGGATGTGGTGATGATGTAGTGATGAGGATGTGATGATGTAGGGGTGAGGATGTGGTGATGATGATGTGGTGATGATGATGTAGTGATGAGGATGTGGTGATGATGTAGTGATGAGGATGTGGTGATGATGATGTAGTGATGAGGATGTGGTGATGATCTGGTGATGAGGATGTGGTGATGATGATGTGGTGATGATGATGTAGTGATGAGGATGTGGTGATGATGTGGTGATGATGATGTAGTGATGAGGATGTGGTGATGAGGATGTGGTGATGATGAGGATGTGGTGATGAGGATGTGGTGATGAGGATGTGGTGATGATGATGTAGTGATGAGGATGTGGTGATGAGGATGTGGTGATGAGGATGTAGTGATGAGGATGTGGTGATGATGTGGTGATGAGGATGTGGTGATGATGATGTGGTGATGATGATGTAGTGATGAGGATGTGGTGATGATGTAGTGATGAGGATGTGGTGATGATGTGGTGATGAGGATGTGGTGATGATGATGTGGTGATGATGATGTAGTGATGAGGATGTGGTGATGATGTAGTGATGAGGATGCGGTGATAATGAAGTGGTGATGAGGATGTGGTGATGATGTAGTGATGAGGATGTAATGATGTAGGATGAGGATGTGGTGATGATGATGTAGTGATGAGGATGTGGTGATGATGTAGTGATGAGGATGTAGTGATGAGGATGTGGTGATGATGTAGTGATGAGGATGTGGTGATGATGATGTAGTGATGAGGATGTGGTGATGATGTAGTGATGAGGATGTGGTGATGATGTAGTGATGAGGATGTGGTGATGATGTAGTGATGAGGATGTGGTGATAATGTAGTGGTGATGAGGATGTGGTGATGATGTAGGGATGAGGATGTGATGATGTAGGGGTGAGGATGTGGTGATGATGATGTAGTGATGAGGATGTGGTGATGATGTAGTGATAAGGATGTGGTGGTGATGTAGTGATGACGATGTGGCGATGATGTAGTGATGAGGATGTGGTGATGATGATGTAGTGATGAGGATGTGGTGATGATGTAGTGATGATGTGGTGATGATGTAGTGATGAGGATGTGGTGATGATGATGTAGTGATGAGGATGTGGTGATGATGTAGTGATGAGGATGTGGTGATGATGTAGTGATGATGTGGTGATGATGATGTAGTGATGATGTGGTGATGATGTAGTGATGAGGATGTGGTGATGATGATGTAGTGATGATGTAGTGATGAGGATGTGGTGATGATGTAGTGATGAGGATGTGGTGATGATGTAGTGATGAGGATGTGGTGATGATGTAGTGATGAGGATGTGGTGATGATGATGTAGTGATGATGTAGTGATGAGGATGTGGTGATGATGTGGTGATGAGGATGTGGTGATGATGTAGTGATGAGGATGTGATGATGTAGGGGTGAGGATGTGGTGATGATGATGTAGTGATGAGGATGTGGTGGTGATGTAGTGATGAGGATGTGGTGATGATGATGTAGTGATGAGGATGTGGTGATGATGTGGTGATGAGGATGTGGTGATGATGATGTGGTAATGATGATGTAGTGATGAGGATGTGGTGATGATGTAGTGATGAGGATGTGGTGATGATGTGGTGATGAGGATGTAGTGATGAGGATGTGGTGATGATGTAGTGATGAGGATGTGATGATGTAGGGGTGAGGATGTGGTGATGATGATGTGGTGATGATGATGTAGTGATGAGGATGTGGTGATGATGTAGTGATGAGGATGTGGTGATGATGATGTAGTGATGAGGATGTGGTGATGATCTGGTGATGAGGATGTGGTGATGATGATGTGGTGATGATGATGTAGTGATGAGGATGTGGTGATGATGTGGTGATGATGATGTAGTGATGAGGATGTGGTGATGAGGATGTGGTGATGAGGATGTGGTGATGAGGATGTGGTGATGATGATGTAGTGATGAGGATGTGGTGATGAGGATGTGGTGATGATGATGTAGTGATGAGGATGTGGTGATGATGTGGTGATAAGGATGTGGTGATGATGATGTGGTGATGATGATGTAGTGATGAGGATGTGGTGATGATGTAGTGATGAGGATGTGGTGATGATGTGGTGATGAGGATGTGGTGATGATGATGTGGTGATGATGATGTAGTGATGAGGATGTGGTGATGATGTAGTGATGAGGATGTGGTGATGATGATGTAGTGATGAGGATGTGGTGATGATGATGTAGTAAAGAGGATGTGGTGATGATGTAGTGATGAGGATGTGGTGATGATGTAGTGATGAGGATGTGGTGATGATGATGTAGTGATGATGATGTGGTGATGAGGATGTGGTGATGATGATGTAGTGATGAGGATGTGGTGATGATGTAGTGATGAGGATGTGGTGATGATGTAGTGATGAGGATGTGTTGATGAGGATGTGGTGATGATGATGTGGTGATGAGGATGTGGTGATGATGTAGTGATGAGGATGTGGTGATGATGTAGTGATGAGGATGTGGTGATGATGTAGTGATGAGGATGTGGTGATGATGATGTAGTGATGAGGATGTGGTGATGATGTGGTGATGAGGATGTGGTGATGATGTAGTGATGAGGATGTGGTGATGAGGATGTGGTGATGATGTAGTGGTGATGAGGATGTGGTGATGAGGATGTGATGATGTAGGGGTGAGGATGTGGTGATGATGATGTAGTGATGAGGATGTGGTGATGATGTAGTGATGAGGATGTGGTGATGATGTAGTGATGAGGATGTGGTGATGATGTAGTGATGAGGATGTGGTGATAATGTAGTGGTGATGAGGATGTGGTGATGATGTAGTGATGAGGATGTAATGATGTAGGGGTGAGGATGTGGTGATGATGATGTAGTGATGAGGATGTGATGATGATGTAGTGATGAGGATGTGGTGATGATGTAGTGATGAGGATGTGGTGATGATGTAGTGATGAGGATGTGGTGATAATGTAGTGGTGATGAGGATGTGGTGATGATGTAGGGATGAGGATGTGATGATGTAGGGGTGAGGATGTGGTGATGATGATGTAGTGATGAGGATGTGGTGATGATGTAGTGATGAGGATGTGGTGATGATGTAGTGATGAGGATGTGGTGGTGATGTAGTGATGAGGATGTGGCGATGATGTAGTGATGAGGATGTGGTGATGATGTAGTGATGATGTGGTGATGATGTAGTGATGAGGATGTGGTGATGATGTAGTGATGATGTGGTGATGATGATGTGGTGATGATGATGTAGTGATGAGGATGTGGTGATGATGTAGTGATGAGGATGTGGTGATGATGCAGTGATGATGTAGTGATGATGTAGTGATGATGTAGTGATGATGTAGTGATGATGATGTGGTGATGATGATGTAGTGATGAGGATGTGGTGATGATGTAGTGATGAGGATGTGGTGATGATGATGTAGTGATGATGTAGTGATGAGGATGTGGTGATGATGTAGTGATGAGGATGTGGTGATAATGTAGTGGTGATGAGGATGTGGTGATGATGTAGTGATGAGGATGTGATGATGTAGGGGTGAGGATGTGGTGATGATGATGTAGTGATGAGGATGTGGTGGTGATGTAGTGATGAGGATGTGGTGGTGATGTAGTAATGAGGATGTGGTGATGATGTAGTGATGAGGATGTGATGATGTAGGGGTGAGGATGTGGTGATGATGATGTAGTGATGAGGATGTGGTGGTGATGTAGTGATGAGGATGTGGTGGTGATGTAGTAATGAGAATGTGGCGATGATGTAGTGATGAGGATGTGGTGATGATGTAGTGATAATGTGGTGATGATGTAGTGATGAGGATGTGGTGATGATGTAGTGATGATGTGGTGATGATGATGTAGTGATGAGGATGTGGTGATGATGTAGTGATGAGGATGTGGTGATGATGTGGTGATTAGGATGTAGTGATGATGTAGTGATGAGGATGTGGTGATGATGTAGTGATGAGGATGTGGTGATGATGTAGTGATGAGGATGTGATGATGTAGGGGTGAGGATGTGATGATGTAGGGGTGAGGATGTGGTGGTGATGTAGTGATGAGGATGTGGTGGTGATGTAGTGATGAGAATGTGGCGATGATGTAGTGATGAGGATGTGGTGATGATGATGTAGTGATGAGGATGTGGTGATGATGTAGTGATGATGTGGTGATGATGTAGTGATGAGGATGTGGTGATGATGTAGTGATGATGTGGTGATGATGATGTGGTGATGATGATGTAGTGATGAGGATGTGGTGATGATGTAGTGATGAGGATGTGGTGATGATGTGGTGATTAGGATGTAGTGATGATGTAGTGATGAGGATGTGGTGATGATGTAGTGATGAGGATGTGGTGATGATGTACTGATGAGGATGTGGTGATGATGTAGTGATGAGGATGTAATGATGTAGGGGTGAGGATGTGGTGATGATGCTGTAGTGATGAGGATGTGGTGGTGATGTAGTGATGAGGATGTGGTGATGATGCTGTAGTGATGAGGATGTGGTGGTGATGTAGTGATGAGGATGTGGTGGTGATGTAGTAATGAGAATGTGGCGATGATGTAGTGATGAGGATGTGGTGATGATGTAGTGATGAGGATGTGGTGGTGATGTAGTAATGAGAATGTGGTGATGATGTAGTGATGAGGATGTGGTGATGATGATGTAGTGATGAGGATGTGGTGATGATGTAGTGATGATGTGGTGATGATGTAGTGATGAGAATGTGGTGATGATGTAGTGATGATGTGGTGATGATGTAGTGATGAGGATGTAGTGATGATGTGGTGATGATGATGTAGTGATGATGTAGTGATGATGTAGTGATGATGTAGTGATGATGATGTGGTTATGATGATGTAGTGATGAGGATGTGGTGATGATGTAGTGATGAGGATGTAGTGATGAGGATATGGTTATGATGTAGTGATGAGGATGTGGTGGTCATGTAGTGATGAGGATCTGGTGATGATGTAGTGATGAGGATGTGGTGATGATGTAGTGATGAGGATGTGGTGATGATGATGTAGTGATGATGTAGTGATGAGGATGTGGTGATGATGTAGTGATGAGGATGTGGTGATAATGTAGTGGTGATGAGGATGTGGTGATGATGTAGTGATGAGGATGTGGTGATGATGATGTAGTGATGAGGATGTGGTGGTGATGTAGTGATGAGGATGTGGTGGTGATGTAGTGATGAGAATGTGGCGATGATGTAGTGATGAGGATGTGGTGATGATGATGTAGTGATGAGGATGTGGTGATGATGTAGTGATGATGTGGTGATGATGTAGTGATGAGGATGTGGTGATGATGTAGTGATGATGTGGTGATGATGATGTGGTGATGATGATGTAGTGATGAGGATGTGGTGATGATGTAGTGATGATGATGTGGTGATGAGGATGTGGTGATGATGTAGTGATGATGATGTGGTGATGATGTGGTGATTAGGATGTAGTGATGATGTAGTGATGAGGATGTGGTGATGATGTAGTGATGAGGATGTGGTGATGATGTAGTGATGAGGATGTGATGATGTAGGGGTGAGGATGTGGTGATGATGCTGTAGTGATGAGGATGTGGTGGTGATTTAGTGATGAGGATGTGGTGGTGATTTAGTGATGAGGATGTGGTGGTGATGTAGTGATGAGAATGTGGCGATGATGTAGTGATGAGGATGTGGTGATGATGATGTAGTGATGAGGATGTGGTGATGATGTAGTGATGATGTGGTGATGATGTAGTGATGAGGATGTGGTGATGATGTAGTGATGATGTGGTGATGATGATGTGGTGATGATGATGTAGGTATGAGGATGTGGTGATGATGTGGTGATTATGATGTGATGATGTAGTGATGAGGATGTGGTGATGATTTAGTGATGAGGATGTGGTGATGATGTAGTGATGAGGATGTGGTGATGATGTAGTGATGAGGATGTGGTGATGATGATGTAGTGATGAGGATGTGGTGATGATGATGTGGTGATGATGATGTAGTGATGAGGATGTAGTGATGAGGATATGGTTATGATGTAGTGATGAGGATGTGGTGGTCATGTAGTGATGAGGATCTGGTGATGATGTAGTGATGAGGATGTGGTGATGATGTAGTGATGAGGATGTGGTGATGATGATGTAGTGATGATGTAGTGATGAGGATGTGGTGATGATGTAGTGATGAGGATGTGGTGATGATGTAGTGATGAGGATGTGGTGATAATGTAGTGGTGATGAGGATGTGGTGATGATGTAGTGATGAGGATGTGATGATGTAGGGGTGAGGATGTGGTGATGATGATGTAGTGATGAGGATGTGGTGATGATGTAGTGATGAGGATGTGGTGGTGATGTAGTGATTAGGATGTGGCGATGATGTAGTGATGAGGATGTGGTGATGATGATGTAGTGATGAGGATGTGGTGATGTAGTGATAATGTGGTGATGATGATGTAGTGATGAGGATGTGGTGATGATGTAGTGATGATGATGTGGTGATGATGATGTAGTGATGAGGATGTGGTGATGATGTAGTGATGAGGATGTGGTGATGATGTGGTGATTAGGATGTGATGATGAAGTGATAAGGATGTGGTGATGATGTAGTGATGAGGATGTGGTGATGATGTAGTGATGATGTGGTGATGATGATGATGTGGTGATGATGTAGTGATGATGATGTGGTGATGATGTAGTGATGAGGATGTGGTGATGATGTAGTGATGATGTGGTGATGATGATGTGGTGATGATGATGTAGTGATGAGGATGTGGTGATGATGTAGTGATGAGGATGTGGTGATGATGTGGTGATTAGGATGTGATGATGTAGTGATAAGGATGTGGTGATGATGTGGTGATGATGAGGATGTGGTAATGATGTAGTGATGAGGATGTGGTGATGATGTGATGATGATGATGTGGTGATGATGATGTAGTGATGAGGATGTGGTAATGATGTAGTGATGAGGATGTGGTGATGATGTAATGATGAGCATGTGGTGATGATGTGGTGATTAGGATGTGATGATGTAGTGATGAGGATGTGGTGATGATGATGTAGTGATGAGGATGTGGTGATGATGATGTAGTGATGAGGATGTGGTGATGATGTAGTGATGATGTGGTGGTGATGTAGTGATGAGGATGTGGCGATGATGTAGTGATGAGGATGTGGTGATGATGTAGTGATGATGTGGTGATGATGTAGTGATGAGGATGTGGTGATGATGTAGTGATGATGTGGTGATGATGATGTGGTGATGATGATGTAGTGATGAGGATGTGGTGATGATGTAGTGATGAGGATGTGGTGATGATGCAGTGATGATGTAGTGATGATGTAGTGATGATGTAGTGATGATGTAGTGATGATGATGTGGTGATGATGATGTAGTGATGAGGATGTGGTGATGATGTAGTGATGAGGATGTGGTGATGATGATGTAGTGATGATGTAGTGATGAGGATGTGGTGATGATGTAGTGATGAGGATGTGGTGATAATGTAGTGGTGATGAGGATGTGGTGATGATGTAGTGATGAGGATGTGATGATGTAGGGGTGAGGATGTGGTGATGATGATGTAGTGATGAGGATGTGGTGGTGATGTAGTGATGAGGATGTGGTGGTGATGTAGTAATGAGGATGTGGTGATGATGTAGTGATGAGGATGTGATGATGTAGGGGTGAGGATGTGGTGATGATGATGTAGTGATGAGGATGTGGTGGTGATGTAGTGATGAGGATGTGGTGGTGATGTAGTAATGAGAATGTGGCGATGATGTAGTGATGAGGATGTGGTGATGATGTAGTGATAATGTGGTGATGATGTAGTGATGAGGATGTGGTGATGATGTAGTGATGATGTGGTGATGATGATGTAGTGATGAGGATGTGGTGATGATGTAGTGATGAGGATGTGGTGATGATGTGGTGATTAGGATGTAGTGATGATGTAGTGATGAGGATGTGGTGATGATGTAGTGATGAGGATGTGGTGATGATGTAGTGATGAGGATGTGATGATGTAGGGGTGAGGATGTGATGATGTAGGGGTGAGGATGTGGTGGTGATGTAGTGATGAGGATGTGGTGGTGATGTAGTGATGAGAATGTGGCGATGATGTAGTGATGAGGATGTGGTGATGATGATGTAGTGATGAGGATGTGGTGATGATGTAGTGATGATGTGGTGATGATGTAGTGATGAGGATGTGGTGATGATGTAGTGATGATGTGGTGATGATGATGTGGTGATGATGATGTAGTGATGAGGATGTGGTGATGATGTAGTGATGAGGATGTGGTGATGATGTGGTGATTAGGATGTAGTGATGATGTAGTGATGAGGATGTGGTGATGATGTAGTGATGAGGATGTGGTGATGATGTACTGATGAGGATGTGGTGATGATGTAGTGATGAGGATGTAATGATGTAGGGGTGAGGATGTGGTGATGATGCTGTAGTGATGAGGATGTGGTGGTGATGTAGTGATGAGGATGTGGTGATGATGCTGTAGTGATGAGGATGTGGTGGTGATGTAGTGATGAGGATGTGGTGGTGATGTAGTAATGAGAATGTGGCGATGATGTAGTGATGAGGATGTGGTGATGATGTAGTGATGAGGATGTGGTGGTGATGTAGTAATGAGAATGTGGTGATGATGTAGTGATGAGGATGTGGTGATGATGATGTAGTGATGAGGATGTGGTGATGATGTAGTGATGATGTGGTGATGATGTAGTGATGAGAATGTGGTGATGATGTAGTGATGATGTGGTGATGATGTAGTGATGAGGATGTAGTGATGATGTGGTGATGATGATGTAGTGATGATGTAGTGATGATGTAGTGATGATGTAGTGATGATGATGTGGTTATGATGATGTAGTGATGAGGATGTGGTGATGATGTAGTGATGAGGATGTAGTGATGAGGATATGGTTATGATGTAGTGATGAGGATGTGGTGGTCATGTAGTGATGAGGATCTGGTGATGATGTAGTGATGAGGATGTGGTGATGATGTAGTGATGAGGATGTGGTGATGATGATGTAGTGATGATGTAGTGATGAGGATGTGGTGATGATGTAGTGATGAGGATGTGGTGATAATGTAGTGGTGATGAGGATGTGGTGATGATGTAGTGATGAGGATGTGGTGATGATGATGTAGTGATGAGGATGTGGTGGTGATGTAGTGATGAGGATGTGGTGGTGATGTAGTGATGAGAATGTGGCGATGATGTAGTGATGAGGATGTGGTGATGATGATGTAGTGATGAGGATGTGGTGATGATGTAGTGATGATGTGGTGATGATGTAGTGATGAGGATGTGGTGATGATGTAGTGATGATGTGGTGATGATGATGTGGTGATGATGATGTAGTGATGAGGATGTGGTGATGATGTAGTGATGATGATGTGGTGATGAGGATGTGGTGATGATGTAGTGATGATGATGTGGTGATGATGTGGTGATTAGGATGTAGTGATGATGTAGTGATGAGGATGTGGTGATGATGTAGTGATGAGGATGTGGTGATGATGTAGTGATGAGGATGTGATGATGTAGGGGTGAGGATGTGGTGATGATGCTGTAGTGATGAGGATGTGGTGGTGATTTAGTGATGAGGATGTGGTGGTGATTTAGTGATGAGGATGTGGTGGTGATGTAGTGATGAGAATGTGGCGATGATGTAGTGATGAGGATGTGGTGATGATGATGTAGTGATGAGGATGTGGTGATGATGTAGTGATGATGTGGTGATGATGTAGTGATGAGGATGTGGTGATGATGTAGTGATGATGTGGTGATGATGATGTGGTGATGATGATGTAGGTATGAGGATGTGGTGATGATGTGGTGATTATGATGTGATGATGTAGTGATGAGGATGTGGTGATGATTTAGTGATGAGGATGTGGTGATGATGTAGTGATGAGGATGTGGTGATGATGTAGTGATGAGGATGTGGTGATGATGATGTAGTGATGAGGATGTGGTGATGATGATGTGGTGATGATGATGTAGTGATGAGGATGTAGTGATGAGGATATGGTTATGATGTAGTGATGAGGATGTGGTGGTCATGTAGTGATGAGGATCTGGTGATGATGTAGTGATGAGGATGTGGTGATGATGTAGTGATGAGGATGTGGTGATGATGATGTAGTGATGATGTAGTGATGAGGATGTGGTGATGATGTAGTGATGAGGATGTGGTGATGATGTAGTGATGAGGATGTGGTGATAATGTAGTGGTGATGAGGATGTGGTGATGATGTAGTGATGAGGATGTGATGATGTAGGGGTGAGGATGTGGTGATGATGATGTAGTGATGAGGATGTGGTGATGATGTAGTGATGAGGATGTGGTGGTGATGTAGTGATTAGGATGTGGCGATGATGTAGTGATGAGGATGTGGTGATGATGATGTAGTGATGAGGATGTGGTGATGTAGTGATAATGTGGTGATGATGATGTAGTGATGAGGATGTGGTGATGATGTAGTGATGATGATGTGGTGATGATGATGTAGTGATGAGGATGTGGTGATGATGTAGTGATGAGGATGTGGTGATGATGTGGTGATTAGGATGTGATGATGAAGTGATAAGGATGTGGTGATGATGTAGTGATGAGGATGTGGTGATGATGTAGTGATGATGTGGTGATGATGATGATGTGGTGATGATGTAGTGATGATGATGTGGTGATGATGTAGTGATGAGGATGTGGTGATGATGTAGTGATGATGTGGTGATGATGATGTGGTGATGATGATGTAGTGATGAGGATGTGGTGATGATGTAGTGATGAGGATGTGGTGATGATGTGGTGATTAGGATGTGATGATGTAGTGATAAGGATGTGGTGATGATGTGGTGATGATGAGGATGTGGTAATGATGTAGTGATGAGGATGTGGTGATGATGTGATGATGATGATGTGGTGATGATGATGTAGTGATGAGGATGTGGTAATGATGTAGTGATGAGGATGTGGTGATGATGTAATGATGAGCATGTGGTGATGATGTGGTGATTAGGATGTGATGATGTAGTGATGAGGATGTGGTGATGATGATGTAGTGATGAGGATGTGGTGATGATGATGTAGTGATGAGGATGTGGTGATGATGTAGTGATGATGTGGTGATGATGATGATGTGGTGATGATGTAGTGATGATGTGGTGATGATGATGTGGTGATGATGTAGTGATGAGGATGTGGTGATGATGTAGTGATGATGTAGTGATGATGTGGTAATGATGATGTAGTGATGAGGATGTGGTGATGATGTAGTGATGATGATGTGGTGATGATGATGTAGTGATGAGGATGTGGTGATGATGTAGTGATGAGGATGTGGTGATGATGTGGTGATTAGGATGTGATGATGTAGTGATAAGGATGTGGTGATGATGTAGTGATGAGGATGTGGTGATGATGATGTAGTGATGAGGATGTGGTGATGATGTAGTGATGAGGATGTGGTGATGATGTGGTGATTAGGATGTGATGATGTAGTGATGAGGATGTGGTGATGATGATGTAGTGATGAGGATGTGGTGATGATGTAGTGATGAGGATGTGGTGATGATGTAGTGATGAGGATGTGGTGATGATGTAGTGGTGATGAGGATGTGGTGATGATGTGGTGATGGTAACGTGGTGATGATGTAGTGATGAGAATGTGGTGATGATGTAGTGATGAGGATGTGGTGATGATGTGGTGATTAGGATGTGATGATGTAGTGATGAGGATGTGGTGATGATGATGTAGTGATGAGGATGTGGTGATGATGTAGTGATGAGGATGTGGTGATGATGTAGTGATGAGGATGTGGTGATGATGTAGTGATGAGGATGTGGTGATGATGTAGTGGTGATGAGGATGTGGTGATGATGTGGTGATGGTAACGTGGTGATGATGTAGTGATGATGATGTAGTGTTGATGATGTAGTGATGAGGATGTGGTGATGATGTAGTGATGAGGATGTGGTGATGATGTAGTGATGATGATGTGGTGATGATGTAGTGATGAGGATGTGGTGATGATGTAGTGGTGATGATGATGTGGTGATGATGTGGTGATGGTAACGTGGTGATGATGTAGTGATGATGATGTAGTGTTGAGGATGTAGTGTTGAGGATGTGGTGATGATGTAGTGATGAGGATGTGGTGATGATGATGTGGTGATGATGTAATGATGAGGATGTGGTGATGATGTAGTGATGATGTAGTGATGATGTGGTGATGATGATGTAGTGATGAGGATGTGTTGATGATGTAGTGATGAGGATGTGGTGATGATGTGGTGATTAGGATGTGATGATGTAGTGATGAGGATGTGGTGATGATGTAGTGATGAGGATGTGGTGATGATGTAGTGATGAGGATGTGGTGATGATGTAGTAATGAGGATGTGGTAATGATGTGGTGATTAGGATGTGATGATGTAGTGATGAGGATGTGGTGATGATGATGTAGTGATGAGGATGTGGTGATGATGATGTAGTGATGAGGATGTAGTGATGAGGATGTGGTGATGATGATGTAGTGATGAGGATGTGGTGATGATGTAGTGATGAGGATGTGGTGATGATGTAGTGATGAGGATGTGGTGATGATGTAG
>NC_139574.1:817774-820274 GCF_946808225.1 Silurus aristotelis
CGCTAAGGCTCGCCTACGGGAGCACCATTCCTCTCCGCTTCACGTGTCCAGGTTTGCTCTCCTCAGTAAAGCACCCGCTGAGAAACCTGAAAGAGGTCTGGTTTTAGGAGACTCCATTCTGAGACACGTGAAATTAGCTAGACCTTTAGGGGCAGCAGCAGCACAGGTTATGTGTATACCGGAAGCCAGGGCATCGGACATAGCAGGTCAGCTTAGGGTCTTAGGAAAGCACAGGTTCTCTAAAATAGTTTTTCACATAGGAGCTAATGATATACGCCTTCGACAGTCAGAGGTTACTAAGAGTAATATTATAGAGGTGTGTAAATTAGCAAAGGCAATGTCCGATGCAGTAACATGCTTTGGCCCCATCCCAATACGACGTGGCGATGTAGCCTACAGCAGGTTATGGTCGCTAAACTGCTGGATGTCCGAGTGGTGCTCCAAAAACAATGTGGGCTTCATTATTAATTGGAGCAATTTTGAGGTAGTCAATAGTCTCAGAACAGCACTAGTTAACAAGTGACTGTCTAGAGCCAAGGCCAGGGAGCAGACAGACAGGCTAAACCGACCGTCTGCTAGCTGCACAGAGTCGTCACTCAGGATCCACCATATTGAGACTGTGTCTGTCCCCCGAGCGAAACCAAAATATAGGAATTCCCAGAAAGTCTGTTTTAGTAACCTGATTAACATTCAATTAAATAGGACTGAACGCACAGCAGCACCTCTGATCTAAAGATAGGATTGCTGAATATTAGATCTCTCACGTCTAAAGCGCTTAATGTAAACGAAATTATTACCGACCAGGAGTTTAAAATAATGTGTTTGACAGAAACATGGATTAAATCGAATGAATATGTAGCATTAAATGAAGCGAGTCCTCCTGGGTATAGTTACATACACCAACCCCGTCTAAATGGCAGAGGAGGCGGAGTCACAGCTATTTATAATAATAATCTAAACGTCACACAAAAGACTAAACACAAATGTAAAACATTTGAAGTTTTTTACACCAACATAAAATATTCAGTGTCCGAAAGCAGGTCAAGCCAGTTAATTCCACTAATTATTATTTATAGACCCCCAGGGGCCCGACTCTGCGATTTCATCACAAATTTAGCTACTTCTTTACACAAAGCATTAATTATTGGTGACTTTAATATTGATTTTGATAATCAGGAAGACTCCTTAAGAGTAGAATTAATCAGAATGTTATAGGACCCACTCATAGTGGTGGACACACTCTCGATTTGTTGTTAACATTTGGATTAAAAATAAAAAACGTAGTCATAATTCCACAGTCTGAGGTTATTTCAGACCATTATCTCATCTCTTTTAAAATTTGCCTCAGTCATTGCATTTCTACCTCACCACGTTACCGTGTTAAGCGTACTTTCACGTCAGCTACAGCAGCGCGTTTTATCAGTAATCTTCCAGAAATTACGATATTAGATAGATCTCCGTCAGACCCTGCAGAGCTCGACTGGGCCACTGAACACCTAGAATCAATGTTACGTTACACTCTAGATGATGTAGCTCCCCTTAAGACCAAAATGATCAGGGATTAAAAATCATCACAGTGGTATAATGATCATACACACACCTTAAAACAGACCACTCGAAAATTAGAACGTAAATGACGTCAAACAAAATTAACAGTATTTCAAATAGCATGGAAGGAGAGCCTCCTAATTTATAGAAAATCTCTTAGTGCTGCTGATCAGCATATTTCTCCACCCTCATAGAAAATAACAAGCAGAATCCTAGATTTCTATTCAGCACGGTAGCAAAATTAACAGGGAATAAAAGCACTGCACTCACATGCACACCATCAATAGGTACTAATGATTTCATGAACTTTTTTAATAATAAAGTTGAAAACATCAGGCAAAAAATCCAGACGGTTAATATAAATCCAAATTATTTGACAAGTAACCCTGTAGACAGCAGTGTAATTATAACAGACAATCAATTACAAAGTTTTACTCCTATTCAAGAGAACGACTTAATTTCATTTATTTCCTCATCAAAATCATCAACCTGCATCTCGATCCCTCACCTACAAGTTTCTTTAAACAGATCATTCCAGAGGGAATTAAACCTGTTTTAAAATAATAAACTCTTCCATTAGCACTGGTTTTGTACCTAAATCTTTCAAACTGCAGTATCAACCCCCTAATTAAGAAACCTGACCTTCACCCTGTCAGCTGTCCAACTACAGACCAATATCAAACCTCCTCTTTATCTCCAAGATTCTAGAAAACGTTGTAGCACAGCAGTTCTGCTCACATCTACTGAGGAACAACATTTATGAAATGTATCAGTCAGGATTTCGGCCTCATCATAGCACAGAGACGGCGCTAGTTAAGGTGGTAAATGACTGTTATTGGCCTCTGATCAGGGTTTTGTCTCTTGTTTTGCTCGACCTCAGTGCAGCTTTTCACACCATTGATCATCATCCCCTGCTTGCTGGACTGGAGAACGTTGTTGGAATAAAGGGAAC
>NC_139574.1:825274-835274 GCF_946808225.1 Silurus aristotelis
TGAATTGGGGACCTCGGTCAGACACCACTTCCTCCGGAAGGCCAAAGTTGCGGAAGACGTGATGGAAGAGGGCTTCTGCCGTATCCAGGGCTGTGGGGAGGCCTTGTAGGGGAACAAAGCGGCAGGCTTTAGAGAACCGATCGACGACCACTAGGATGCATGTATAACCCCCCGAGCGAGGAAGGTCAGTGACGAAGTCCACGCCGATGTGCGACCATGGTCGTTGTGGAATAGGCAGGGGGATGAGTTTACCCACTGGCAGATGCCGGGGGGTCTTTGACATGGCGCAGGTGTTGCAGCCCCGGACGAACTCCGCCACCGTATTGCTCATCCTGGGCCACCAGTAACGTCCCTGAACCAGACGTAGGGTTTGTTTCCGACCCGGGTGCCCCGAGCCTGGGTTTTCGTGAACAGACCTGAGCAGGGTCTGTCGGCATTCTTGTGGCACATAGGTTCGGTTTCCGGGGCAACCAGGGGGCGCGGGTTCCCTCCGTGTGGCCGCGCGAATATCCCCGTCCATGTCCCACACAATGGGACTCAAAATGAGCGTGGGAGGCAAGATCGGTCCTGACTCGACGGGTTCTTCAGGCCCATAGACCCTGGAGAGCGAATCAGCCTTGCCGTTCTTTGACCCTGGCCGATATGTGATGCTAAAGTTGAACCTGGTGAAGAAGAGAGCCCAACGCGCCTGACGGGGGTTTAGACGCTTGGCCTCGCGGAGGTACTGGAGATTCTTGTGGTCGGTGATGACTATGAAAGGATGAGCGGCCCCCTCCAGCCAGTGTCTCCACTCTTCCAGGGCCAGCTTGATGGCCAGGAGTTCCCGGTTACCTATGTCGTAGTTCTGTTCAGCGGAGGATAACTTCTTTGAGTAGTAAGCACAGGGATGGAGCCGCGGGGGGTTCCCTGAACGCTGGGAGAGGGCGGCCCCTACTCCCGTGGAGGATGCATCCACCTCGACGACGAACGGGAGCTGAGGGTCAGGGTGACGAAGAACTGGGGCGGTACAGAACCTCTTGCGTAGTTCCCCGAAAGCCTTCTGTGCCTCCGGGGTCCAGGAAAGGACCTTGGCCTTACCACGCAATAGTGATGTGAGCGGGGCGGTAACCAGGCTGAAACCTCCTATGAACCGGCGGTAGAAGTTAGCGAACCCTAGAAACCTTTGGAGCTCCTTGATCGTGGTGGGGGCCGGCCAATCTCGTACGGCCATCACTTTTCTCTCATCCATCCTGATGCCTGCTGCGTCGATGACGTAACCTAGGAACTGCGTCTCCGAATGGTGAAACTCACACTTGGAGAGGTTGAGGTACAGTCGGTGTTCTCGCAGCCGTTCTAAGACTTGGGTGACGTGTTGATGGTGTTCTTGTAGCGTACGTGAGTAGATCAGGATGTCGTCGATGTAAACGATCACGAACCGATGGAGAAAAGGACGGAAAACCTCGTTCATGAAGGTCTGAAAGACGGCTGGAGCAATGGAGAGCCCGTACGGCATGACCCTGTACTCGTAATGGCCTGAGGGAGTGATGAAGGCCGTCTTCCATTCGTCCCCCTCTCGGATGCGCACCAGGTTGTAGGCACTTCGGAGGTCTAGTTTGGTGAAAACGCGAGCCTCCCGTAGTTCCTCCAAGGCTGCCGGGACCAGGGGGAGCGGATACGGAAGCGGGGAGATCTGTGCGTTCAAGCCCCTGTAGTCGATGCACGGCCGCAAACCTCCATCCTTCTTGGCCACAAAAAAGAAACTGGAAGCCGCCGGAGAGGTTGACTGTGTAATGAAACCCTGACGGAGGGCCTGCTGGATATAACCCTCCATCGCTTGGTGTTCCGGGGCTGCCAAGGGGTATATCCGTCCCTTCGGTAGCTTAGCTTCGGGCTTCAGTTCAATGGCACAGTCCCATGGCCGGTGTGGGGGTAACCTGGTAGCAGCCTCCTCGCTGAAGACGTCCGAGAAAGCATGGTAGACCTGGGGGACTTCCACTTGAGAGGGTTGTCTTGCTCCTTCAACTCGAGTTGCTGCCAAGGTCAAGGTGGTCCGGGGTGGAGTCGGGAGTGGATGTAAGCATGTCTGCCGGCAGGTGGGGCTCCACTCCAAGATGTCACACGGGTCCCAGGAACAAGTAGGGGAGTGTTTGGCTAACCAGGGACGACCTAGGATCACGTCCACTGTCAAATCCTCCAGTACGAGAAGCTGGATTTCCTCGTGATGTAACACTCCGACCTGGAGGGTGATAGGGGGCGTGCAGTGCTTCACCTTACCCCGTCCTAAAGGACGTCCCTGGATAGTCTGCACAGTTAGTTCCTGAGATCCCCGCTGCCGGCGTAGCTGGAGGCGTTCTAGACACGCCTGTGAGATGAAGTTTCCCGCTGATCCTGAGTCGACCAGAAAAACGACAGATAAAGAGTGAGCGGGGGTTTTTAAGGTGACCTGGAGTGTGGACAAATGAGTAATGTCAGAAGTAAGAGTGACACCACTCACCGTCCGACGGGGAGGTCTAACTGGGCATTGGGCCACGCGATGTCCTCCTTCTCCACAGTAGAGGCAGGCCTGAGTCGCCCGTCGGCGCTCCCTTTCCTGCTGAGATAGTCGCTGTGAGCCGAGTTGCATGGGTTCCGGCAATGGAGCTGCTGATGCCGCCATGGCGGGCGCTGGGTCGTGCAGGGGAAAACGGCCAGCAGTCAGGTGTTGAGAAACGCGGATAGATCTCTGAAGAAACGCCTCTAGTCCTAGGGTGTCATCAAAGGTGGCCATTGCCAGCCGGAGCTCTTGGTTTAACCCCCTGCGATACACAGCCAGCAGCGCCTTCTCGTTCCAGCCAGCAGATGCCGCCAGAGTACGGAAGCGGAGGCTGTAACCCGAAACGCTGTCAGTTCCCTGCTGGATGTTCAGCAGCTGATCTGCCGTTGAGGTATCCCCGGGGGCGGTGCTAAAGACCTCGGCGAAATGCCCAGTGAAAGCGGCAAATGACGTCAGCGCCGGGCTCGCTGCGCTCCAGAGCGCTCTCGCCCACGCGAGCGCTCTTCCGGAGAGAAGGGATATCAAAAACGCGACCTTAGCTCGTTCGCTGGGAAAGTTCTGGGGTTGCATCTCGATATACAAGGATACCTGAAGCAGGAAGCCCTGGCACTCAGCCGTGTTTCCGGAAAAAGAAGCCGGGAGCGCAACCGGGCTGCCGAAAGCTGAACGGGGAGGAATCGCGACCGCGGGTCGGTCAACCAAATCCGCAGCCGCGGCTGCGGGCTGATCCTCCATACCAAGGTAACGCGGTTTAGCTCCTTTCCCTGTTGCCCTTCGGTTTTGTTAAAGGTCCGTTCTTCTGTCAGGCACAAGAACTCGCAGGAAACCGGAGGTTGAATGTACAATAAACGTGTTTACTTAAGTCACTCAAGAAATGAAAGAGCAAAGCAGAACAACACGCAGGCATGAACTAAAACACAAAAGAAATACAGAAAACAAAAGAAACGTCCAACACACATGAAGCGTGATGTAAACACAAAGGGTGAGAGAGTCCACAATGTTCGTAGGCCTAAGCTGTAGAACGGACGGTGAGACTGTGAACGACTGGGGTTTATATATGGTGGTGACTGATGTGACCCAGGTGATGATGATTAGTAATCAGGTGAGCTGCTAGGGTGGATATGAGGGTTAGGAGAAGGCGTGGCTGGTGGATCCCTGACAGTGTGTGTGTGTGTGTGTGTGTGTCTGTTTGACCTATGTATTAAATTGTGTGTTTGATATGTGTTATGTGTTTGAAGTGTGTATTGAAATGTGTGTGTTTTGACGTGTATTGAGTCTGTATCCTCTACTTCCCGTTGGCTCTGTTTCTTTTCTTTTTGCTTTTGGAAGAGGGCTTTATTCCCCGTTCGAGGGTTTGAAAGCAGAGAGTGGAGGCCATTTTCATCAGAACTACAAACACACACTACAGTCACCAGATTAAGGTACATCATTTCTCTGCTATGGCGAACATCCAGTTTATTCAGTGTGTAAAGTGTGACATGTTTAGTCAGTCTTTCTCCGTCACTAGTGATAATTTTATCTGTGAGAAGTGTAAGTTTGCTTTTTGATGGAGAAGATCTCAGCATTAGAGGAGCATCCAGAGTCTAGTGAGAAGTAGTGAGTGAGAGAGCAGTCCAGGTTCTGCAGGTAAAAGTCTGGATGCCTGAGGTGGAGTTAGCGTTCCCCCGACTCCGGCATTAGAGCCCTCGCAGCAATAATCTAAGCATCACACTAAAAACTGAACACAAATGTAACACATTCAAAGATCTTTACAACAACATAAAATATTCAGTCCAGAAAAAGTAGGTCCAGTCAGTCGATTCCATTAATTATTATTTATAGACCCCCAGGGGCCCGATTTTCTCATAGAAAATACACAAAGCATTAATTATTGGTGACTTTAATATTGATTTTGATAATCAGGAAGACTCCTTAAGAGCAGCAGTTGTGTCCATTCTAGAGTCAGTTGGAATTAATCAGAATGTTATAGGACCCACTCATAGTGGTGGACACACTCTCGATTTGTTGTTAACATTTGGATTAAAAATAAAAAACGTAGTCATAATTCCACAGTCTGAAGTTATTACAGATCATTATCTAATCTCGTTTAAAATCTGACTCAGTCACTGCATTTCTACCTCACCACGTTACCGTGTTAAACACTTTCACGTCAGCTACAGCAGCGCGTTTTATCAATAATCTTCCTGAAATTACGATATTAAATAGATCTCCGTCTGACCCCGCAGAGCTCGACTGGGCCACTGAACACCTAGAATCAACGTTCTGTTACAGCATATTTCTCCACCCTCATAGAAAATAACAAGCAGAATCCTAGATTTTTATTCTGTACTGCAGCAAAATGAACAGGAAATAAAAGCACTGCACTCACATGCACACCATCAATAGGCAGTAATGATTTCATCAACTTTTTTAATAATAAAATTGAAAACATCAGGCAAGAAATCCAGACAATTCAAATAAATCTAAACTATTTTATAAATAACCCTGTAGACAGCAGTGTCATTATAACAGACCATCAATTACAAAGTTTTACTCCTATTCAAGAGAATGACTTCATTTCATTTATTTCCTCATCAAAATCATGAACCTGCATTCTCGATCCCTCACCTACAAGTTTCCTCTAACAGATCATTCCAGAGGGAATTGAACCTGTTTTAAAATAATAAACTCTTCCATTAGCACTGGTTTTGTACCAAAATCCTTCAAACAGTTATCCACCCCCTAATTAAGAAACCTTCAACCTGTCAGCTGTCCAACTACAGTCCAATATCAAACCACCTCTTTATCTCCAAGATTCTCGAAAAGGTTGTAGCACAGCAGTTCTGCTCACATCTACTTATGAATAACATTTATGAAATGTATCAGTCAGGATTTCGGCCTCATCATAGCACAGAGACGGCGCTAGTTAAGGTGGTAAATGACCTGTTATTGGCCTCTGATCAGGGTTTTGTCTCCTTACTTGTTTTGCTCGACCTCAGTGCAGCTTTTGACACCATTAATCATCATCTGCTTGCTAGACTTGAGTTTAGTCAAGTCAAGAAGCTTTTATTGTCATTTCAACAATATATATGTGACGCAGTACACAGCGAAATGAAACAACGTTCCTCCAGAACCCTGACGCTACATACACAACATAAATCTTCATCACAGAAAACACAGAGTTTAGGACTAGTGCATGTCCTCGCCACATTAAGAGCATCGTGTGCAACCTGGTGCAATCAGTGTAAAGACAACACAAGACAGTTTAGGACAAACACACAAAACACAAAATAGCACCACCAGTAAACCTGCTGTATATTACACAGTGCAGTGTGTAAGAGAGAACTGAGTACAGGACTGAACATGCAATTAAACAAAAATGTAAACAAAATGTTGTGCAAAAGAGCAACAGCAGCAGATAAAAAGATGCAGAAACGGCGTGTAAACAGTTTGTAGTAATGAAGTGATGTAATGTGAGTGGTGCTGAAGACATGGATGTGAGAAGAGAGTACGAGTGTGTGTTAAGTTGTACAGTTTAGTCACACAGTTGTGTGTGTGTGTGTATGTGTGTGGGTGTGTGTGTGTGTGTGAGAGTTTTAGTTCAGTTCTGTGTTGAGTCTGATGGCTTGCGGGAAAAACCTGTTGCACAGTCTGGATGTGAGGCCCGAATGCTTTGGAACCGCTTTCCTGATGTCAGGAGGGTAAAGAGTGTGCATGAGGTGTGTGTGTGTGGGGGGGGGGGGGGGGGGTCGTCTACAATGCTGTGTGCTTTGCGGATGCAGCGTGTGCTGTAAATGTCCATGATAGAGGGGAGAGAGATTCCGATGATCTTCATAGCTGTCCTCACTATCCTCTGTAGGGTCTTGCGATCCGAGACGGTGCAGTTCCCAAACCAGGCAGTGATGCAGCTGCTCAAGATGCTCTCAATGGTCCCTCTGTGGAACATGGTCAGGATGGGGGGAGGGAGATGAGCTTTTCTCAGCCTTTTAAGGAAGTAGAGACGCTGCTGGGCTCTTGGTGATGGATCTGGTGTTGAGTGACCAGGTGAAGTTCTCTGCCAGATGAACACCAGGGACTTTGGTGCTCTTGACGATCTCCACTGAGGATCCATCGATGATCAGTAGAGAATGGTTGCTCTGTGTTCTCCTGAAGTCAACATACATTTATTTGATTTTGTCAGCGTTCAGAGACAGGTCGACGCTCTACACCAGGCTGGTAACCCTTGCACCTCCTCTCTGTATGCTGACTCATCATTCTTGCTGATGAGACCCACCACTTTCATGTCATTGGAGAACTTGATGATTTGTTTCCAGCTGTCCATTGCTACACAGTCGTAAGTCAGCAGAGTGAATAGCAGTGGGCTGAGCACACAGCCCTGAGGGGCTCCAGTGCTTAGTGTGGTGGTGCTGGAGATGCTTTTCCAGATCCGGACCGACTGAGGTCTCCCAATCAGGAAGTCCAGGATCCAGTTGCAGTGTTCAGGCCCAGTAGGTTCAGCTTCTTAACCAGGTGCTGAGGGATGATCGTGTTGAATGCTGAGCTGAAGTCTATGGACAGCATTCGTACATATGAGTCCTTGTTGTTTAGTTGGGTGAGAGACAGGTAGAGGGTTGTGGAGATGGCATCGCCCATGGAGCGGTTTGGACGATACACGAACTGCATGGGGTCCAGTGAGGGTGGAAGCTGGGTCTTGATGTGCCTCATGAAGAGCCTCTCGAAGCACTTCATCACGATGGGTGTGAGTGCGACAGAACGATAATCATCGAGGCAGGAGACAGTAAACTGAAAGGTGGCAAAGGATGGCGTGGTGGGTCGTCTCTTATCCCAGAGATCCTCATGTCTGTGTTTCCTTCTGCTTCTCCCTTTTAGTTCTGCTGCCAGAGTGAATCTTACCAGAGTCCAAACTGCACAGTGACTTAACTTTCATACACCAATCACGAGACTTAATAATCCATATCCTTCTCTTCCTGTCACCCTCTTCTCTCTCTCTCTCTCTCTCTCTCTCTCTCTCTCTCTCTCTCTCTCTCTCTCTCTCTTTCTTTTGCTCTCTCTCTCTCTCTCTCCCTCTGTCTCTCTCTCTCTCTCTCTCTCTCTCTCTTCCTCTGTCTCTGTCTCTCTCTCTCTCTCTCTCTCTCTCTCTTCCTCTGTCTCTGTCTCTCTCTCTCTCTCTCTCTCTCTCTCTCTCTCTCCTCTCCCTCTGTCACTCTCTCTCTTTTTTCTCTCTCTCTCTCTCTCTCTCTCTCTCTCTCTCTCTCTCTCCCCCCTCACGCTCTCTCTTGGGTGGCCTTAGGTGGCTCCATGAAATTCTGGAGTAAGATCAGGTGCTTTGAGGACGGATTTGAACTGTAGTTAATATCAACAGTCTGCTACACTGACTCAGGACTACAGTTTGCTCTGATCTCCATCACTGCACCTCAACATCGTTTATCTGTAATAAATGGACATTCGGTGGCACCCAGATGAGGATGAGGTTCCCTCTTGAGTCTGGTTCCTCTCAAGGTTTCTTCCTTCTGCATCTCAGGGAGTTTTTCCTTCACCACAGTCTCCACCGACTTGTTCATCAGGGACAAACTTACACTTATAAAGAACATCTTCATGTTTATCTCCACATGATCAGTGTAAAGCTGCTCTGAGACAATGTTCATTATTAAAAGCTCAATACAAATAAACATGAACTAAATTGAATTAAGTTATTGTATGTGCATTGTGTGTGTTTCATGTGTTTATTGTGAGTGTTTTGTGTGTATGTGTATTATGTGTGCATTCTGTGTATATTGTGTGTGTTTGATGTGTGTGTGATGTGTGTTTTGTGTGTGTGTGTTTGATGTGTCTTTTGTGTGTGTTTGATATGCGCTTGATGTGTGTATTGTGTGTGTTTTATGTGTGTAGTTGATGTATGTTTTGATGTTTGATGTGTGTATTGTGTATACATTGGATGTGTATATTGTGCGTTTGATGTCTGTATTGTGTTTGATGTGTGTATTGTGTGTGGTGTATGTGTGTATTGTGTGTGTTTGATGTGTTTATTATGTGTATTTTATGTGTGTATTGTGTGTTTGATGTGTGTATTGTGTGTATTCGATGTCTGTATTGTGTGTGTTGTATGTGTGTATTGTGAGTATTTGATGTGTTTATTGTAAGTGTTTGTGTGTGTATTGTGTGTGTTTGATGTGTTTATTATGTGTATTTTATGTGTGTATTGTGTGTTTGATGTCTGTGTTTGATGTGATGTGACACTAAAGCTGGTGACAGTAGTTGCCTAGCGACCAACATGGGGAAAAGTGGGGACTTTTAGTTATTTAGGAAAATATCAAGAAAGAGACTGAGAGAGAGAGAGAGAGAGAGAGAGAGAGAGAGAGAGAGAGAGAGAGAGAGAGAGAGAGAGAGAGAGAGAGAGAGGGGGAATATACTGTAGATGGAGAGAGAGATGTATGTTGAATGTATATGTGATGTGTAGTATGATGGTGTAATAAACACTACAGTGTGTAATAGAGGGACAGGGAGCTCTGTGTTGGACATGGTGACAGAACTCTGCTAACTGACCCATCTAACCCCCCTTTCAGATGTTCCTCCACAAGCATGATGGTGAAAAGACCTCTAATGGAATCATTCAAAGACTGGGCTCAGAGGCCCAGAAGGCAGGATTGCTGATACCCCTCTCTACTTCCCAGTTTCAAGCCAAGAGGCTCAAAGAGAAACAACCATGACCGCTGGAGCTTCTACTGCAGGTTTTACCCTGAAACATCTGATGCTACCGATGCCCATCCAATGACCCAAACACTAGATTCAATTCAATTCAATTCATGTTTATTTGTTTTGCGCTTTTAACAATGAACATTGTCTCAAAGCAGCTTTACACAGATAATGTGGTGATTGAATGTAAATATGTTTTTTGTAAGTATGTTTGTCCCTGATGAGCAACTGTGGCAAGGAAAAACTCCCCGAGATGGCATAAGGAAGAAACCTTGAGAGGAACCAGACTCAAGAGGGAACCCATCCTCATCTGGGTTGCACCGAATGTCCATTTGAAGCAGATATACAATGTTGCAGGGTTCAGTGTTGATGTAGATCCATGAGGACAATGTTCCTGACCAAAACTCAGCTCCAGAGGAGTGCAGTGTGTGAGCTCCAGCATACAGCTTCTGACCAGTATGCAGAATGTTGGATGCCATTGTTGAGTGTGGAGACATTTTAAATCTCTAAATGTTTTCCTGACCATAATGTCACTAGCCCACAATGAAGAGATGAACTGATCTGATGATGTTGGTTTTAAGAGTACAAAGAGGATACAAGGAGACAATTCTGGAGATGCTGGCCTGAGTCTCAGAGTCTGAAATGGTTCCTTGGTCAACATCTTGGTTAAATCGCATGAGCTCAAACCAGCATGTAGCTCCAAATTGTAATTTGTTTAGCCATTATATTCACCATGTACCACTCTTTCCAACTTTTCTTGTTTGCAAGTTTGGAAAGTCCCCAGAAGACATTGTCTTTAAATGAAAGCCATTTTTA
>NC_139574.1:837774-845274 GCF_946808225.1 Silurus aristotelis
CACACAGAGGAGAAAATGTATTGATCATAGTCAAATAAAACAAAAGCAAAAACACCATTATCACAGAGCCCAGTGAGATATAAAACATCAGGAAACCATTCAGAGGAGCTGAAAACAGTGCAGAAGATTATCAAAAAGAACTTCACACTCCAAAAATTCAAGCAATCTTAGATCAGTTTCTAGATTACACCTACTCTCACACTAAAGAAGCCGTCAATCTTTTTAACAATCTAAAAAATCTGATACCCAAAAGGGACAAAAATTGGTTTGATTAGGACGAGCAAACCATTTGCAAGAACATCATGGTCAAATCAGAGACACAGAGACACAGAGCCCCCTCTTTACTGTGAACCCCTAAAACAAAACAAACATACACTCAATCAAAAAACCCAAAAACAGCTAACAATAATAAAAAAATCTATCAATACAAACCAATTTTGGGATCAGTGAACCAACATGAAAAACACTAATCGTGAAGAATCAGCCATTTTAAATGTAGGCAAAATCAAACAATTGGAAAAATTAGAAATGGCAAAGACAATTAAAACCCATCAGACTTCCAAATAACTAAAAGAGAACAGAAAAAATTAAATTCTATTTGGCCGCTGTAAAAGAATTCTCTGTGGTTCTAAATGTAGTTCAGCCCTGACATCTGGAACAGGCGCATTTGTGTGAGCAGCAATCTGGGAAAGTTATTCTGTAGTTTAATAAACTCCAATCAAATTCTGCAAACATCTAAATCTCTGTGAGGTCAGACAGGAGCTCGGTGGTGGTGAAGAGGTGCTGGATGATTGGGAAACTACTGCAGAAGTGATGAGGGAGACCGATAGATACGTCCTTGGTGTAACATCTGGAAATAAAAAGGAAGACAAAGAGACGTGGTGGAATGAGGAAGTGCAGGAGAGCAGAAGGAGAAAGAGGTTGGAGAGAACAGGGGGTATAAGGACGGATGATCCGCTATGGCGCCCCCTAATTGGAGAAGCTGAAATAAAAGAAAAGAAAAGAAAAGAAAAGAAAAGAAAAGAAAAGAAAAGAAAAGAAATTGAGAGCAAAGTGAACCTTCTCTTTAGTACTGCTTTATTTTCTCCCTCTCTTTTCATCTCCCTCCCTCTCTCTCTCTCTCTCTCTCTCTCTCCCCCTTAGTAAAGTCAGGTACTGATGTAGGTGAGGTGGATGAGGTTCCTGGGGTGCAGTCAGCATTGATATTTATTTCGAAGGTGTTGAATAGATTTTAGAGATCTATAGCAGCAACCCATGGAAAGCAGATCTTCATTGAGCTGGCTTTCTGCACAGGGGCATTGGCATGCTGGAAAATATCACGCTATTGCATCCACAGACGTCTAATACAATTGTGTGTCTCCAACTTTGTGTAACAGTTTGAGGAAGAACCAAAAATGGCTGGAAAAGTCAGATGTCCAAAAACAAGTCTCCAGTTACAGTTAATCCCAGTGGGGTTCAGTGGAGTTGAAGAGGTCGGGGCTCTGTGCAGGACATTCAAGTTCTTCCACTCCAACCTTCAGACCAACAATCCTTTCTCCATGGTGGAGCAGTGATCGGGGAATTTTAGTTCTTTGGCACTCTCATCCCACACATTAGCTTTAACTTTAACAGGGACAGCTTTAAGGAGCTTCTCACGTATTGGAGAATTCCCTCACCGTGGACGTGTGATCAAACACAAGGCTGGCTGACTGATGCCTCAAAACCCTGGCATAGGTAGAAGTATATAATTGCTAACACGAATCAATCAATCAACTGTTACCAGAAGGACTCTATGATGTGGTGAAAGATGAATCCCAGGCATGTTATCAAAGGAGTTTCAAAACCTTCTCAGAGTCATTTTGGAATATGTAATGATGTTGGCTCTGATGCCATGAATTCTTAGTCAAGAGGCATAAATATTAGTCTCTCCAGGGTTTGGGTTGTGGCTCCTCATCTATTACCTGTCAGACTGTGTTCTATAACTGCTGATTTTCTGGCCAGTGATTCCATGTGACCCTGGTAAGTCTGATACACAACATCTTAATGCAAGTTTATCTTCATACCTACATTTGATTCCTGAAATGGATCAGTCAGATTGAGGCCTCATCACTCCACACAGACAGCACTGGGAAACGTGGTAAATGACCTGCTACTGGGTTCTGATCAGGGATGTGACACCTTGCTTGTGTCGCTTGACAAGCTTTTTGAGTCTACTTATAATGGTCATGTGACACCACTAGTTACCACCCCATTCATTGTGTGTGTGTGTGTGTGTGTGTGTGTGTGTGTGTGTGTGTGTGTGTGTGTGGGTGTGTGTGAGATCAAGGCTTGTTTAAAGCCCAATTACTCACTACATTTAATGTATATCAAACACAGAAGGTATTCAGGTGAGTTACTGTAAAAGTTATTATATTATACTTTTTATGCATTATGCTTAGATTCTACATTAACAACATGAAACACACACACACACACACACACACACACACACACACACACACACTTTCCAAAATGATTTCCACTAAATCAGTGACATTCAGCAGCTTTGAGGCTGAAACCGATTTGGTTTGGGATGAATAATACAGGAGTTGTGCTGCTCTTCTGCTCCGGCTGACGATGAAGTGTGTTTAAACTTCCAGAGGGAGAGATTTTAACTTCCATTTCTACCTAAAATACAAGGAACAAAAGTATTTGGACACCTGACTTTTCCACCCAGATGTGGTTCTTCTCCAAACTGTTACCAGCAACTTAGAGACACACAATTGTATCAGACGTCCTTAGATGCTGCATGAAATTTTGCCTTCACTTGAACTAAGAGACCCAAACCTGTTCCAGCATGACAGTGCCCCTGTGCACAAAGCCAGCTCCATGAAGATCTGCTTTCCAAGGGTTGGAGTGGAAGATCACCGGCTATAGAGCTCTAAAAGCTATTGAACACCTTTGGGATTAATTTAAATGCTGACTGCACCCTGGACCTCCTCACCTTCTCACCTACATCACTACCTGCCTTTACTAACACCCATGTGACTGAATGAATCTCAACAACATCTAGAGGAACATCTTCCCAGAAAAGGAAATGTTATTTTAAAAACAGATGGAGTGCCAAGTGCTGTGTGATGGAGCTCTGTGTTGTATATGTAGCTTTATGTTGTGTGATGGAGCTCTACCTTGTGTGATGGAGCTCTGTATTGTGTGATGGAGCTCTGTGTTGTGTGATGGAGCTCTGTGTTGTGTGATGGAGCTCTGTGTTGTGTGATGGAGCTCTGTGTTGTGTGATGGAGCTCTGTGTTGTATATGTAGCTTTATGTTGTGTGATGGAGCTCTACCTTGTGTGATGGAGCTCTGTGTTGTGTGATGGAGCTCTACCTTGTGTGATGGAGCTCTGTGTTGTGTGATGGAGCTCTGTGTTGTGTGATGGAGCTCTGTGTTGTGTGATGGAGCTCTGTGTTGTGTGATGGAGCTCTGTGTTGTGTGATGGAGCTTAGTGTTGTGTGATGGAGCTTAGTGTTGTGTGATGGAGCTCTGTGTTGTGTGATGGAGCTCTGTGTTGTGTGATGGAGCTCTGTGTTGTGTGATGGAGCTCTGTGTTGTGTGATGGAGCTCTATGTTGTGTGATGTAGCTCTGTGTTGTGTGATGTAGCTCTGTGTTGTGTGATGTAGCTCTGTGTTTTATACGTAGCTTTATGTTGTGTGATGGAGCTCTACCTTGTGTGATGTAGCTCTGTGTTGTGTGATGGAGCTCTGTGTTGTGTGATGGAGCTCTATGTTGTGTGATGGAGCTCTACCTTGTGTGATGGAGCTCTGTGTTGTGTGATGGAGCTCTGTGTTGTGTGATGGAGCTCTGTGTTGTGTGATGGAGCTCTGTGTTGTGTGATGGAGCTCTGTGTTGTGTGATGTAGCTCTGTGTTTTATACGTAGCTTTATGTTGTGTGATGGAGCTCTGTGTTGTGTGATGGAGCTCTGTGTTGTGTGATGGAGCTCTGTGTTGTGTGATGGAGCTCTGTGTTGTGTGATGGAGCTCTGTGTTGTGTGATGGAGCTGTACCTTGTGTGATGGAGCTCTGTGTTGTGTGATGGAGCTCTGTGTTGTGTGATGGAGCTCTGTGTTGTGTGATGGAGCTCTGTGTTGTATATGTAGCTGTATGTTGTGTGATGAAGCTCTGTGTTGTGTGATGGAGCTCTATGTTGTGTGATGTAGCTCTGTGCTGTGTGATGTAGCTCTGTGCTGTGTGATGTAGCTCTGTGCTGTGTGATGTAGCTCTGTGCTGTGTGATGTAGCTCTGTGCTGTGTGATGTAGCTCTGTGCTGTGTGATGGAGCTCTGTGCTGTGTGATGGAGCTCTGTGTTGTGTGATGGAGCTCTGTGTTGTGTGATGGAGCTCTGTGTTGTGTGATGGAGCTCTGTGTTGTGTGATGGAGCACTGTGTTGTGTGATGGAGCACTGTGTTGTGTGATGGAGCACTGTGTTGTGTGATGGAGCTCTGTGTTGTGTGATGGAGCTCTATGTTGTGTGATGGAGCTCTGTGTTGTGTGATGGAGCTCTGTGTTGTGTGATGGAGCTCTGTGTTGTGTGATGAAGCTCTGTGTTGTGTGATGGAGCTCTGTGTTGTGTGATGGAGCTCTGTGTTGTGTGATGGAGCTCTATGTTGTGTGATGGAGCTCTATGTTGTGTGATGGAGCTCTGTGTTGTGTGATGGAGCTCTGTGTTGTGTGATGGAGCTCTGTGTTGTGTGATGGAGCTCTGTGTTGTGTGATGGAGCTCTGTGTTGTGTGATGTAGCTCTGTGTTGTGTGATGAAGCTCTGTGTTGTTATATGTCATTTGTTAAACAAATGACATATGCATCAGTGCTTTTTAAAGACACTTTCTGTGAAGAACTGCCACTGCCCATATTCTATTAATCACATCTCTTTCTTTCTGAGAAACATCATTTGCTCTAGTTTACATTAATGTGCCTGTCCTGATACCATAGTGTTTCCATAGCAATGGCTGTTTCATTCACAGCACACATCATACACATACATGTATGGAGTTTTGTGGCATCTTCAGGAGAGATTACAGAACACTTCTGTGCAATATTTCTGACACTGAAAGAAAAATATTATTCTGGTTTAGGTGTGAGTGTGTGTGTGTGTGTGTGTGTGTGTGTGTGTGTGTGTGTGTGTGTGTGTGTGTGTGTGTGTGTGTGTGTGTGTGTGTGTGTGTCTGTGTCTGTGTGTGTGGTGTGTGCGGGTTTGTTACATGGTGTACTCAGACAGCAAATATCCAAATGTAAGATGACGGATAGATAAACATCACCCTCTAGTGTCTTGACTTTGACACACACACACACACACACACACACACACACACACACACACACACACACCTGAAACACAATAACCTTTTAAATGGTTTCCGTAAAATGAAAATAAAAAACCCTGTTGGCAATAAAAAGTCTGTCTAGTGAGTGAGTCACACACACACACACACACACACACACACACACACACACACACACACACACACACACACACACACACACACACACACACACACACACACACACACACACACACACACTGGTTTACACCTGAAAATATTTCGGGATGTATGAATCAGAGATGAGTCAGAGTTGAGAGAAACACATTTCAGAAACACTGTTCATGTGAATAAACGTAACACTTGTATCATAAAGCAACACTTTATGTATTCACACAGTTCCTCCTCACCCAAACGCTGTCTTCACATGTTTAACACTGTCCTTGGCCACACACACACACACACACACACACACACACACACACACACACACACACACACACACACACACACACACACACCTTATGTACTTGTGTGAGACAGAAAAGGTAGAAACACCTGGTGTGGTCACGTCACTTAACACTCGTCAACTCTTAAACTATACTTATAACAATTTAAACGAGATGTTTATTTTACTCTTTCTGGAGTTTCTCCACTCAGTTCTTCATCCTAATGTCTGTAACAAATCTTTACCAATGAGGTAATGAGAGTAAAGTACTGTTAAGCCACGCCCTTTATCACGAGAGGTTTGTACCAGAATGGTGAACAGTAACAAAGAAGTTGAAGGTCTAAGGAAAAATTCAGCCAGCGCTTCATGAAGCATGATTAACGTGATGAGTAACACAAACAACCATCAGGAACAGTTTATCACTTAACTAAACACCTCAACGACAATAAAACTGTAATGAATGGAAATCAGTGCCAACCAGATGAGGATGGGTTCCTTGCAAGGTTTCTCCTCATGTTATCTCAGAGGATCTTCTTTACTACATCACCTCTGACTAGCTCATAAAAAATAAACCTACAGTAAATCATTAATAAAAGAAAAATTTATGGGTGTAATATATTAACTAGGGCTGTCAAAATTAACGAGTTGATAGCGTGTTAACGCACATTTCATTAACGTGCGATTAATGCAGTTGTCAGCCAGCGGCGTGCACAATTCCGTTTTATCCACTTCCACAGCTCCCACTTCCGCTTCTGGGGTACCACGAACTTGCAAACGTCCCGGCTGCCATCTCCCCCCTGCTTAAATGGACGCGGATTCCTCACGTTTATGGCCAGATCATCCCATCGTCTTCCTATTCCGTTTGAGACTTTCCTGCCCCTCGTTTTGCATCCCAGATCGGGCGCCTGTCCTGAGGTTCATCTACCGACCCCTAAACGCTTTGCGGGACAACTGGGGGAGTGCAGGCCGTTCCTGTTGAACTGTGAAATAACTTTTTAGCTTCAGCCATCGTCTTTCCCGGATGAACTTACCAAGGTGGCCTATGTAATCTTCCTGCTTTCGGGTAAGGCTATGCAAGATCTTCGACTCGGTCACCCCCTGACAGGATGCGGCCCAGTCCTTGTTCCAGACCACCCAAGACAGGCGATCCATAGCTGAATACACCAAAGACTTTGCACCGCCGTGGCAGAGAGTGGGTTTGATTCCACAGCTCTCTACAACGCCTTTATCCGGGCACTCAACACTGAGAATGCCCTGATCAGCCTGGCCACCCGGATCGACCGACGGATGAGGATGTTACGCTCCGAGTGGGGGTCCCTTAGACCCTGGCAGCCCGGTCCACCTCCCAACCCACCTCACTTCAAGACTCCACCAACCCTGCCTCCACAGCCCATGGAGATTGGCCACCGCTACCTCTTCACTAGCGAGAAGGAGAGGCATCGCTTTCACTGACTCTGCCTGTATTGTGGCAAAGCATGGCACATGGCGGCCACCTGTATAGCAAAAGAGAGGGCTTGGCGTTGAATATGGGGCCAGCGCCGGGCCAAGGACTTCCAGTCCCCTCCAAACCATTGCTCAAGGTTCAGATCTATGTCAAGATCCACAGTTTACTGCCAATTTCTGATGAGAATTCTGCCACCTTCCGGGTATCTTAGTAAGCTTATCTTCCGGGTTTCACCCACAAGCAAAGCAGAAAAGCTAAACCAAGACCTGGAGATAGCTCTTTGCATCCTTTGCACTGATGACAATGCCTCATGGGTTTCACAACTGATACA
>NC_139574.1:850274-860274 GCF_946808225.1 Silurus aristotelis
ACACACACACACACACAGGACATGTCAGTCAGCAGTGTTGATGCTGGATTCCGGTCCCTGAGATAATTCAGCTTCTGATCTCTTACAGTTACAATTCAAACAGAAAATAGCTGTAATTTATATACAGTTTCTATTTGATGAAAAAAGTTTAATCAGAGATGTTTAGATCTCAGGGTTGGAGTTAGAGCTCAGGGTTGGAGTTAGAGCTCAGGGTTGGAGTTAGAGCTCAGGGTTGGAGTTAGAGCTCAGGGTTGGAGTTAGATATCAGGGTTGAGGTTTAGAGCTCAGGGTTGGAGTTAGAGCTCAGGGTTGGAGTTAGATATCAGGGTTGAGGGTTAGAGTTTAGGGTTGGAGTTAGAGCTCAGGGTTGGAGTCAGATATCAGGGTTGGAGTCAGAGCTCAGGGTTGGAGTCAGATATCAGGGTTGAGGTTTAGAGCTCAGGGTTGGAGTTAGAGCTCAGGGTTGGAGTTAGATATCAGGGCTGGAGTTAGAGCTCAGGGTTGGAGTTAGATATCAGGGTTGGAGTTAGATATCAGGGCTGGAGTTAGAGCTCAGGGTTGGAGTTAGATATCAGGGCTGGAGTTAGAGCTCAGGGTTGGAGTTAGATATCAGGGCTGGAGTTAGAGCTCAGGGTTGGAGTTAGATATCAAGGTTGAGGTTTAGAGCTCAGGGTTGGAGTTAGATCTCAGAGATGGAGATTAGATCTCAGGGTTAAGGTTTAGATCTCAGAGATGGAGATTAGATCTCAGGGTTAAGGTTTAGATCTCAGAGATGGAGATTAGATCTCAGGGTTAAGGTTTAGATCTCAGAGATGGAGATTAGATGCCAGTATGCTGTAACTCCGTTAAGTTTGGAGTAACCAAGGCGTCACGCGCCGCGCCGTTTCCGTGGTAACCACTAACGCGGCCCACGCGGAGCCCTGCCGCGGAACAACATAGCGAAATCTCCAAATGACTCCTTCTGCCCCACCGAGGGCCCCTGCGTTACTGCGCTCAGAACGAGCCGTGCGCCCTACGAAGTGCACCTGAGTGGAGCAGAGCGCCGTTTGAGACACGACCACAAAGAACAGAGAAAGAACTCCGAAACAGCGAGAAGAAATGTGTTCCTAAAACAGGGTTTCAATTTAGAGCCAAAGAGAAGAAACCGGAGATGTGCCTTATCCAGATCACACACACACACACACACACACACACACACACACACTCATGTTCACACACACACACTCATGTTCACACACTTGTACATACCTCCAGCACAGAAGAACTCGGTCACCGTTCCTCTGTCAGATATAACACTCCAAAAGCCACCTTACAGCTCTCTCTCTCTCTCTCTCTCTCTCTCTCTCTCTCTCTCTCTTTTCTCCCTCTCTCTCTCTCTCTCTCTCTCTCTCTCTCTCTTTTCTCGCTCTCTCTCTCTCTCTCTCTCTCTCTCTCTCTCTTTTCTCGCTCTCTCTCTCTCTCTCTCTCTCTCTCTTTCTCTCTCTCTTTTCTCCCTCTCTCTCTCTCTCTCTCTCTCTCTCTCTCTCTCTCTCTCTTTTCTCGCTCTCTCTCTCTCTCTCTTTCTCTCTCTCTCTCTCTCTCTCTCTCTCTCTCTCTCTTTTCCCCTCTCTCTCTCTCTCTCTCTTTCTCTCTTTCTCTCTCTCTCTCTCTCTCTCTTCCTCTCTCTCTCTCTCTCTCTCTCTCTCTCTCTTCCTCTCTCACACACACACACACACACACACACACACACACACACACACACACACACTCAATACATGTGTGTGTTTATTTCTCTTCCTCTATCCTCTCCACTGCCTCCTCGCGCCCCCTTTCATTCCATTTTTCCCGTGCGCGCGGATGCTGCTTCTCTTCTCCCCTCGCGCGCCGCCTCCTGATCCGAATTTACATATTCGTTTGCATTCCTCGTTGTGATTGGACGCTCCGCCAACGACCACGCCCCTCCCCATTATTCCTTTGTAATATTCCTCTGGACTAAATGAAGTAAATTGTTCTGTAGCTATTTGAAAGCATTAAAGAAACGCACGTGTCTTAAAATGTACCAAGAACCGGGCACCAGGAACTAAAGACCAGAACTTTACCCCAACAACTGGGGAGCAGAGACAGGGGAATAAGAACTAAAAACCAAAAACTGGGGACCAGGAACAGGGAACTAAAGACCCAGAACTAAAAGATTGGAAATTTAGCCTAACAACTGGGGACCACAAACAGGGGACTAAGAATTAATGACCAAGAACTAAAGACCAAAACCTGAAGAAAGGAAGTTTAACCCAACAACTTGGTACCACGAACAGGGGACTAAGAACTAAAGATCGGAACTTTAATCCAGAATGTGGGGAACAGGAATAGGTGACTAAGAACTAAAGACCAGGACCTTTAACCCAGGAACTAGGGACTAAGAATTAAAGACCAGGACCTTAAACCCAACTACTGGTGACCAGGAATTAAAGACCAGAAACTCAAAACAGGAAATTAGGAAAGGAACCTGATACAGATTGAAAGACCAGGTTTTTAGCACCAGAAAATAAATACCAGAAACTTTAACCCCAAAACTAAAATTCTACAACTTTTACCCAGGAATTTAGGACCAGGAGTTAAAGACCAGGATATTAATCCACAGACCAGGGAAAACCTCTGAGGAATTACATTTTGGACTGTAATTGATATAAACAGTCTACAGCGATTTAAAACTACAGTCACCAAGAACAGTTTTATACTCGAGTCTCCATCAGTGAACAGGTGAAAACCTTAACAATAATGGAACATTTAGAAGACATGTCACCCATATAAGGATGAGTTTGAGTTGAGAGACTGATGCAGTATCTCTAACACAAATCCCATCATTTCCACCACACAGTCGGTGATCCCTCACTCAGGACTGTAATTATGTTTGAGTTATCTGCATGGACTTTTCCTGGATATTTGTAACCGTTACCTGGCGGGAAACGAGCCCATTATTCCCATGTACATGTTCAGGAAAATGTTCAGAATTTCCAGTTTTTTGTATTGCGCTTTTAACAATGAACATTGTCTCAAAGTAGCTTTACACCGATAATGTGGTGATAAAAATGAATAAGATGTTCTAGGGTTTGGGGTTAAAACCAGGACCTTTGAGCACAGGAGCAGGAATTAAATGCCATGAAGCCCAGAACCCGAGACCTGGATTTAAGGGCTTCTTATTTAGGATCCATCAGTGGCAGCTTGGTGCTGCTGAGATTGGAACTCATGATTTTCTGGTCAGACTTGGCTAGTTTAGATATTTCAAATTAAGACCTTAATCTTAAGCCAACGCCATTGATCTGATGGCACCAAACATGGCAACACACATTCCCGTAATCCTCAACTGATGATCCTGTCACTGGATGTAGATTGTTTATTTTTCTCTCTTTAAACACATCAGTGATATATAAACATTTTACTCGGCTGTGTACTGCTCGCATAATTCCAACAGAAGGTCCAGTACATGGGATATTGGTTACACCACACACACACACACACACACACACACACACACACACACACACACACACACACACACACACACACACAAACTCTCACACACACACACACAAACTGATCTGTGGAATGTCAGGGTATGAATAAATTGTATTTAATTTGCATAAAATGTATGTATTTCCATGCCTCAGGCCTCATTATGCTTCTTAATGGGACACAACTCAGTTTAACAGTCCACTGTCAGCAACTGAACACCAGGATCTGGATCTGCACTCAGTGAGTTAAGGATCAGACTAATGACCTGAACAGCCAGAAATTTGAGAACTTTAGACTAGATGTTTACAGGTTCCAGGTCCAGAGTGAAACCCCAAAAAACGTCAGCCTCCCAAAAAAGGTTTATTGTACATTCCCCCACCGCTAATGCTAAGGATGCACTGTGTGAAATCTATGGTGCAATTAGCGACCTGCAGAATGCTCACCCTGACAGATTGTTTATTATCGCCAGAGAGTTCAACCATGCGAATTTCAGGACTGTGCTCCCTAAACTCCATCACCATGTGTAATTTGCAATGAGAGGACCAAACATGCCGGATCGTGTTTACACAAACAAGACGGCCTCAAGAACAGCAAGGGCCAAACTGTCCCGTGCCATCAGAGAGGCTACTTCCAGGACAGCAGAGATAACTGGCACATGTGGCAGGGCATCCAGACGATCACAAACTACAAGACAACATCACCTGCTTGTGACCATGACGCCTCCCTCCCAGATGCGCTGAATGACTTCTATGCCTGGTTTGAGGTACAGAAGAATGTGGAGGCGAGGAAGACCATCCCTCCTCCCAGTGATCAGGTGCTCTGTCTAACCACATCTAAAGTGAGAAAATCTCTATGCAGAGTTAACCCACGGAAGTCTGCTGGACCAGACAACATTCCTGGCAGAGTGCTCAGGGAATGTGCACAACAGCTAGCGGATGTCTTCACCGACATCTTCAACATTTCCCTGAGCAGCAACATTGTTCCTACATGCCTCAAGACAACAACCATCGTCCCCATGCTGAAGAAGTCTACTGTCTCCTGCCTCAATGACTTTCGTCCCGTCGCGCTCACACCCATCGTGATGAAGTGCTTCGAGAGGTTCATCATGAGTCACATCAAGACCCAGCTACCATCCTCACTGGACCCCATGCAGTTTGCGTATCGTCCAAACCGGTCCACAGACAATGCTATGTCCATGACCCTCTACCTAGCCCTCACTCACCTGGACAACAAGGACACACGTATGAATGCTGTTTATAGACTTTAGTTTAGCATTCAACACAATCATCCCTCAGCATCTAAACGATAAGCTGAGCCTACTGGGCCTGAAAACCTCCCTCTGCAACTGGATCCTGGACTTCCTGGGTGGGAGACCTCAATCAGTCCAGATCGGAAACAGCATCTCCAGCACCACCACACTGAGCAATGGGGCCCCTCAAGGCTGTGTGCTCAGTCCACGGCTGTTCACTCTGCTGACTTACGACTGTGTAGCAATGCACAGCTCGAACCAGATCGTCAAGTTCGCTGATGACACGACCGTGGTGGGTCTCATCAGGAAGAACGACGAGTCAGCATACAGAGAGGAGGTGGAACAGTTAACAGCCTGGTGTGGAGCAACAACCTGTCTCTGAACGTTGGAAAAAACAAAGAGATGGTTGTGGACCTCAGGAGAGCACAGAGCGTCACATCCAGACTGTGGTACAGCTTCTTCACATAAGCCACAATGCTCTCCAACACACAGAACAAAACTGAAACTCTCACACAAACACAGACACAGACACACACACACACACACACACACACACACACACACACACACACACACACACACACACACTCAATGGATTGTTACTGAACACTACAACCTGATGTCAACACACACTCATTACTCATCTCAATCCATTCCACAAGCTTTTAACACGTAGCTCTGATTCAACTGCTATTTTATGTACATTGTGTTTTTATTTTTATTCTTATTTAATTGTTTTATTTATTTTTTATTATTTGTATTATTTTTTACTTTTGATAAAAATGTTATTTTATTTTTTTAATAATATATATATATATTTTTTTCATTTTTTATTGTCTATTTTTTGCTTTACTGGAAAGCGCCTTGTGCTCCTTTTGGTGGTTGTAATGCGCTTTATAAATAAAATTTGATTGATTGATCTTTTATTGATTATTTATTCTTCACCATATTACACTGTTTACATGCAGTTTTGCGTCTCTTGACTGCTGCTGCTGCTGTTTTCTGCACTGCACTGTGTTTATATTTACTCTCAGTATAGTCTTTAAAGTTCTCTTTACACACTACTGTATATTCAGAGTGTACCGTGGGTTTACTGGTCGGCGCTGTCTTGTGTTTTGTGTATTGTCCCACACTGTCTTGTGTTGTCTGTCTGCACTGTCTGAGTGAGGACTGAAAAAAGAATAAGATGGTGGAAACTAAAGGAGGAAGAGTGTAGTGTGAGATTCAGAGAAGAGGTCAGACAGGAACTACTGCAGGAGTGATGAGGGAGACAGATAGAAAGGTTCTTGGTGTAACATCTGGAAATAGAAAGGAAGACAAAGAGACGTGGTGGTGGAATGAGGAAGTGCAGGGGAGCAGAAGGAGAAAGAGGTTGGAGAAACAGAATTGGGATCGACAGAGTGATGAGAAAAGTAGGCAGGAGTACAAGGAGATGCGGCAGCAGGTAAAGAGGGATGTGGTGAAAGACAAGGAAAAGGCATATGAGGAGCTGTAGGAGAAGTTGGACACTAAGGAAGGAGAAAAGGATTTATACCGATTGGCCAGGCAGAGGGACCGAGCTGGGAAGGATGTACTGCAAGTTAGAGCAATAAAGGATGGAGAGGGAAATGTGTTGACTAGTGAGGAGAGTGTGTTGAGAAGATGGAGGGAGTATTTTGAGCAGCTGATGAATGAGGAAAATCAGAGAGAGAGAAGGTTGGAGGATGTGGAGTTGGTGAAGCAGGATGTAGATAGGATTAGTAAGGAGGAAGTGAGAGCAGCGATTAAGAGGATGAAGAGTGGAAAGTCGGTTGGACCAGATGACGTACCAGTTGAAGCATAGAGATGTTTAGGAGAGATGCAGTGGAGTTTTTTGACCAGATTGTTTAACAGGATTCTGGAAGGTGAGAAGATGCCTGAATGTGGTGTGGTGAGGGAAGACATGCAGGTAGTTGATATGAAAGAGGCAGATGTAGAGGACAGTGGGGTATGGAGACGGATGATTGGCTGTGGCGCCCCTAATGGGAGAAGCCGAAAGAAGAAGAAGAAGAAGAAGAAGAAGAAGAAGAAGAAGAAGAAGAAGAAGAGAGACTGTGGTTATGTAAGCAAGGCCATAAACAGGGTAAATGCTTCCATTGGAGCTTCACAGAAATGTGTACAACATCACTAGTCCAGGTCTGATGTCCTCCATGATGTAATATTTCTGTGGAGCTGAACTGGAAATGGATCAGCACCACATTGCTCAGATTCTATCAGTCCTCCACCAGGAGAACCCAATTCTCACAGCGTTTTGTTCAAACACAATAAACACTGTGAATGTAAAAGTACTATCAGGTTCCTGGGTAAATTCAGTTATGTTTGCACCAGAGTCCCGAGGAACAGAACCAGGAGCCAGCATCTATTAGACAGATTGCATATGTTTTCATGTGACCTTTAAGACACAATGGAGATCAAAACTAAGATATTCATGTTCAAAGACAGACTGCTTACACATGAACCCACCCATAACTATTGGCACCCTTTAAGAGAATGTTGCTAGCTGTCTCAATGTGGGTCAAATTATTCTGCCAGTGCATTTCCTCTATTTCTCCACTAGAGGGAGGAGCTGCTGTGGAAACCAATTATTACAACAACAAAAATAATCAACCGCAAAAAGCTTTTAAAACTAAAACTCTTTCTTTCTTTCTTTCTTTCTTTCTTTCTTTCTTTCTTTCTTTCTTTCTTTCTTTCTTTCTTCCTTTCTTTCTTTCTTTCTTTCTTTTTGTGTTACAGAGTGTGTGATACAGCGTGTCAGTGAGTTAGAGAGTGTGTGTGATTCAGTGTGTTGCAGTGTGTGTGTGATACAGTGTGTCAGTGTGTTACAGAGTGTGTGCCAGTGTGTGTGTGTGTGTGTGTGTGTGTGTGTGTGTGTGTGTGTGTGTGTGTGTGTGTGTGAGATACAGTGTGTCAGTGATTATGTGGCAATGTGTTTCAGTGTGTTACAGAGTGTGTGTGTGTGTGTGTGTGTGTGTGTGTGTGTGTGTGTGTGTGTGTGTGTGTGTGTGTGTGATTCAGTGTGTTGCAGTGTGTGATACAGTGTGTCAGTGTGTTAGAGAGTGTGATTTAGTGTGTTGCAGTGTGTGATACAGTTTTAGTGTGTTAGTGTGTGGCAATGTGTGTATTCAGTGTGTTACAGAGTGTGTGATTCAGTGTGTTGCAGTGTGTGATACAGTGTGTTAGAGAGTGTGTGATACAGTGCTAAGTGTGTTACAGAGTGTGATTCAGTGTGTTGCAATGTGTGTGTGTGTGTGTGTGTGTGTGTGTGTGTGTGTGTGTGTGTGTGTGTGTGTGTGTGTGTGAGATACAGTGTGTCAGTGTGTTAGCGATTGTGTGTCAGTGTGTGGCAATGTGTGTTTCAGAGTGTGTGTGTGTGTGTGTGATTCAGTGTGTTGCAGTGTGTGATACAGTGTGTCAGTGTGTTGGAGAGTGTGATTCAGTGTGTTAGTGTGTGTCAGTGTGTGGCAATGTGTGTGTTTCAGTGTGTTACAGAGTGTGTGTGATTCAGTGTGTTGCAGTGTGTGATACAGTGTGTTAGAGAGTGTGTTTGTGTGTTACAGAGTGTGTTCAGTGTGTTGCAGTGTGTGATACAGTGTGTCAGTGTGTTACAGAGTGTTACAGAGTGTGTGTGATTCAGTGTGTTACAGAGTGTGTGTGAGTCAGTGTGTTGCAGTGTGTGATACAGTGTGTCAGTGTGTTAGAGAGTGTGTTACAGAGTGTGTGTGTGTTTCAGTGTGTTACAGAGTGTGTGTGATTCAGTGTGTTACAGAGTGTGTGTGAGTCAGTGTGTTGCAGTGTGTGATACAGTGTGTTAGAGAGTGTGTTTCAGTGTGTTACAGAGTGTGTGTCAGTGTGTTAGAGAGTGTGTTTCAGTGTGTTACAGAGTGTATGTGTCATTCAGTGTGTTGCAGTGTGTGTGTGTCAGTGTGTTGCAGTGTGTGTTTCAGTGTGTTACAGAGTGTGTTTCAGTGTTTTAGAGTGTGTTTCTGTGTGTGTGTGTGTGTGTGTGTGTGTGTGTGTGTGTGTGTGTTACAGAGTGTGTGTGTGATACAGTGTGTCAGTGTGTTACAGAGTGTGTGTCAGTGTGTTAGAGAGTGTGTTTCAGTGTGTGGCAATGTGTGTTTCAGTGTGTTACAGAGTGTGTGTGATACAGTGTGTCAGTGTGTTACAGTGTGTGTGTGTGTGTGTGTGTGTTTCAGTGTGTTACAGAGTGTGCGTCATTCAGTGTGTTGCAGTGTGTGATTCAGTGTGTTAGAGAGTGTGTGTCAGTGTGTGGCAATGTGTGTGTCAGTGTGTTACAGAGTGTGTGTGATACAGTGTGTCAGTGTGTTACAGTGTGTGTGTGTGTGTGTGTGTGTGTGTGTGTGTGTGTGTGTGTGTTTCAGTGTGTTACAGAGTGTGTGTGATTCAGTGTTTTGCAGTGTGTGATACAGTGTGTCAGTGTGTTAGAGAGTGTGTTTCAGTGTGTTACAGAATGTGTGTGATTCAGTGTGTTAGAGTGTGTTTCAGTGTGTTACAGAGTGTGGGTGATACAGTGTCAGTGTGTGTGATACAGTGTGTCAGTGTGTTACAGAGTGTGTTTCAGTGTGTGTGTTTCAGTGTGTTGCAGAGTGTTTGATACAGTGTGTCAGTGTGTTACAGAGTGTGTGTGTTTCAGTGTGTGTGTGTGTGTGTGTGTGTGTGTGTGTTTCAGAGTGTGTGTGATACAGTGTGTTACAGAGTGTGTGTGATTCAGTGTGTTAGCGATTATGTGTCAGTGTGTGGCAATGTGTGTGTTACAGAGTGTGTGTGATACAGTGTGTCAGTGTGTTACAGAGTGTTTCAGTGTGTGTGTTTCAGTGTGTTACAGAGTGTTTGATACAGTGTGTCAGTGTGTTTTAGTGTGTGTGTGTTTCAGTGTGTTGCAGAGTGTGTTACAGAGTGTGTGTGTGATACAGTGTGTTACAGAGTGTGCGTCATTCAGTGTGTTGCAGTGTGTGATTCAGTGTGTTAGAGAGTGTGTGGCAATGTGTGTGTCAGTGTGTTACAGAGTGTGTGTGATACAGTGTGTTGCAGTGTGTGATTCAGTGTGTTAGAGAGTGTGTGTCAGTGTGTGGCAATGTGTGTGTCAGTGTGTTACAGAGTGTGCGTCATTCAGTGTGTTGCAGTGTGTGATTCAGTGTGTTAGAGAGTGTGTGTCAGTGTGTGGCAATGTGTGTGTCAGTGTGTTACAGAGTGTGTGTGATACAGTGTGTCAGTGTGTTACAG
>NC_139574.1:865274-885274 GCF_946808225.1 Silurus aristotelis
TGCTTCATTGTCTCAGTCTGTTCCAGTGGTGTGTGTGTGTGTGTGTGTTAGTGTTACTTTAGTGTCCCAGTCTGTTCCAGTGGTGTGTGTGTGTGTGTGTTTGTGTTACAGTGTTACTTTAGTGTCTCAATCTGTTCCAGTGGTGTGAGTGTGTGTTAGTGTTACTTTAGTGTCCCAGTCTGTTCCAGTGGTGTGTGTGTGTGTTACAGTGTTACTTTAGTGTCCCAGTCTGTTCCCGTGGTGTGTGTGTGTGTGTGTGTTACAGTGTCACTTTAGTGTCCGTCTGTTCCAGTGGTGTGTGTTTGTGTTACAGTGTTACTTTAGTGTTCCAGTCTGTTCCAGTGGTGTGTGTGTGTGTGTGTGTGTGTTACAGTGTTACTTTAGTGTCTCAGTCTGTTCTAGTGGTGTGTGAGTGTGCTACAGTGTTACTTTAGTGTCTCAATCTGTTCCAGTGGTGTGAGTGTGTGTTAGTGTTACTTTAGTGTCTCAGTCTGTTCCAGTGGGGTGTGTGTGTGTGTGTGTGTGTGTGTGTGTGTGTGTGTGTGTGTGTGTGTGTGTGTGTGTGTGTTACAGTGTTACTTTAGTGTCCCAGTCTGTTCCAGTGGTGTGTGTGTGTGTGTGTGTTACAGTTTTACTTTAAATTTTTAGTCTGTTCCAGTGATGTGTAAGTGTGTGTTACAGTGTTACTTTAGTGTCTCAGTCTGTTCTAGTGGTGTGTGAGTGTGCTACAGTGTTACTTTAGTGTCTCAGTCTGTTCCAGTGGTGTGTGTTTGTGTGTGTTACAGTGTTACTTTAGTTTTTTAGTCTGTTCCAGTGATGTGTGAGTGTGTGTTACAGTGTTACTTTAGTGTCTCAGTCTGTTTCAGTGGTGTGAGTGTGTGTTACAGTGTTACTTTAGTGTCTCAGTCTGTTCCAGTGGTGTGTGTGTGTGTGTGTGTGTGTTAGTGTTACTTTAGTGTCTCAGTCTGTTCCAGTGGTGTGTGTGTGTGTGTGTGTGTGTGTGTGTGTGTGTGTGTTACAGTGTAACTTTAGTGTCTCTGTCTGTTCCAGTGGAGTGTGAGTGTGTTACAGTGTTACTTTAGTGTCTCAGTCTGTTGCAGTGGTGTGTGTGTGTGTGTGTGTGTGTGTGTGTGTGTGTGTGTGTGTGTGTGTTAGTGTTGCTGTAGTGTCTCACTCTGTTACAGTGGTGTGTGTGTTACAGTGTTGCTGTAGTGTCTCTGTCTGTTACTGTGTTGTGTTTATGGGTTAATGTCAGTATATTACAGTGATGTGTTTTGGGGGATTGTGTTGTGTGAGTGTGTGTGTGAGGGTGGTGTAAGTCTGTTTTAGTGTGTGTGTGTGTGTGTGTGTGTGTGTGTTGCAGTGTGTGTTGCACTTTGTTACAGTTTGTTAGAGTGTTTTACAGAATGTGCTAGTGTATTGCTGTGTCTGGGTTACAGTGTGTTAGTGTGTTGCAGTGTTTTGTTACAATGTGCCTGTTGCCATGTGTGTTACAGTTTGACAGCGTGTGTTGCAGTTTGTTTTGTGGTGTATGTTGCAGTAGAGTACAGAGTGTGAGATTTGTTTATGCAAAACAGTATAATGGAATATCAAACGTTATTGATGATTTAAAACTTAGACACACGTGTGTGTGTGTGTGTGTGTGTGGGAGAGAGAGAGAGAGAGAGAGAGAGAGATAGAAAAACGAGATTCTTTTTTTCTCCACACTAAAACAACAGACACTATGTAAGTCTTTACTCTCTGACTCGTGTGTGTGTGTGTGTGTGTGTGTGTGTGTGTGTGTGTGTGTGTGTGTGTGTGTGTGTGTTAGTTAGTCTACTTGTCAGACCAGTTAGGATTGTTTCTGGTGTTTGTTACACTAGTCTTCAGGAAATCATGAGTTTGCTGTGTGTGTGTGTGTGTGTGTGTGTGTGTGTTGTGACTGGTTATAATCTGAATTTCTTAGATTAATTGATGTTGGTTTCTATCCTGTGGTGTTTGGCAGATAATTCTGATGTCAAAAATATCATGGTTCCAGCTACTTTTAGTTTCACCCTGATAAATTTAAACCCATTCTACTGACAACTTCCTGTCTGAACCTGACTACGGCCAGACAACTTCCTGTCTGAACCTGACTACGGCCAGACAACTTCCTGTCTGAACCTGACTACGGCCAGACAACTTCCTGTCTGAACCTGACTACGGCCAGACAACTTCCTGTCTGAACCTGACTACGGCCAGACAACTTCCTGTCTGAACCTGACTACGGCCAGACAACCTTCTGTCTGAACCTGACTACGGCCAGACGGCCTCCTGTCTGAACCTGACTACGGCCAGACGGCCTCCTGTCTGAACCTGACTACGGCCAGACGGCCTCCTGTCTGAACCTGACTACGGCCAGACGGCCTCCTGTCTGAACCTGACTACGGCCAGACGGCCTCCTGTCTGAACCTGACTACGGCCAGACGGCCTCCTGTCTGAACCTGACTACGGCCAGACGGCCTCCTGTCTGAACCTGACTACGGCCAGACGGCCTCCTGTCTGAACCTGACTACGGCCAGACGGCCTCCTGTCTGAACCTGACTACGGCCGGACGGCCTCCTGTCTGCACCTGACTGCGACCCAACGGCCTCCTGTCTGCACCTGACTGCGACCCGACGGCCTCCTGTCTGCACCTGACTGCGGCCCGACGGCCTCCTGTCTGCACCTGACTGCGGCCCGACGGCTTCCTGTCTGCACCTGACTAGACTCTAAGAACATTGTATGAACCCTATTAAAGCTTGAGAACCTCTTCTAAATACAAAGACTTTTATAGGACAAGTTGTGTGGACAAAACCTGTATTGTCATATCTACTTTGTGTTTACTGTCTGTGTGTGTCTGTGTGTGTCTGTGTGTGTCTGTGTGTGTCTGTGTGTGTCTGTGTGTGTCTGTGTGTGTGTGGGACCACACCCAGTTATCAGTAACCAGTTCTGACTTAAGTTTAGTCTGATTGAAGCTGAAGGTCAGTGGGTGCAGTTTTACAGTGTTGGATTAGAAACATTAGAAACAAAGAATCACCTGACAACCAAAAACATTCACTACATGTGGGGTAGCGAACACACACCTACAGTTTATTTATGATTGATTGGTTGGTAGGTTGGTAGGCTAATTGGTTGGTTGTTGGTCTGTCTGTTTTGTAAGGTAGTGTAGTGTTGTTTGTTCTTTCCAGCTCTTTTGACCGGTCCTGCCCGGCCAGGTGTTGTCATGTTTGTTGGTTGTCTTGTGTGGGCGTAATCTTTTCTGCATATTTTCCATGTTGATGAGAAGCCATGGTGTGAACACTGTATATAGCCTTTAAATGAAATATTTTTAGTTTATATTTAGTTTGGATTTTGTTATGGGAGATGATTATAGTATTACCTGTAGTTATGAGCAGGAATATCAGAACACACACTCGAAACAGACACGCCCGTCCTCATTCCTGGCTTTATGGCATCCGGTCTGACTTGTGTGGTGTTGAGAAATTGTGGCTGTTACTGCAGACGTGTGTACAGACGTGAACTTGTTGCCGTCTGAAGGTGCACTGAAGAGATCAGATGTGTGTTTCCTGTTAATGGAACAGTGTGTGTAATGTGTTGTGTCTGATGTAACCCTGCTGTACTCTGAGTGATATCAGTGCTGTGAGAGGAGATCATCCTGATTTTACTGGAATTACTTCCCTCAACTCTAATTCACACACTGCAAACTGTGTGTGTGTGTGTGTGTGTGTGTGTGGAAGCTGTAAACATTAAGTATTGTTTAGCCACGTGTTTGCCCCATGTTTCCCCCTCGTTTCCTGTTTCTCACACACGCACACCCGCACACACACACACACACACATGCACGCACGTGATCCAGTGATGTGCAACTTTTTATTTTTTCTTCGTTTTCTGTTTCCCTTTTGCTAGTTAAAATTGCTAGCAAAATGTGCAAAATTGCTAGCGTGTGTGCGCGTGTGTGCACGTGTGTGTGTTTACACGTTTCTTTAAACACACTACTTTGGTATAAAAAAAAGTGGGATTTTGCATTTATGTTGTTTTTTGCGCATGCGTGCTTCTGACTCGCAATAATCTGGATCAAAGAAAGGGGGAGAGAGAGAGCGCGTGCCTGCCAGCAAGAATACACACTCTGCATAAACACACGCGCACACACACAAGCCCGCGGTGCGTGTGCGCGTGTGTGCATGCGCGTGTGTGGAGCGTAAGGGAGCTCGCGTTGCTGCTGCAGCAGCTGTATGAGGATACTGCCGGTGTGGCGCGTGCTGCTGCTGCTGCTGCTGATGATGATGCACGTGGACAGGTCACTGCTTCCAGGATCACCGGAAACCTTCATCTTCAACTCATCATCATCTGGATTTCCAGAGCAGGAGCGTGCCACGCAGATGGATTATTGAGCTTATTGAGATTGTTTGTTCGGTTCGCCGGTTTGCAGACAGAGAAGGAGGAAAAAGAGGAGGAGGAAGAGGAGGAGAAGGGCAGAAGGGGCAATAAGGGCAGCTGGCTCACACACTCGATCTTCAAAAGCACTGCTGATTATTACACAGTCAGTGTGCACACGCAAGCGATCGCAGCTGAGACACCGGAGACGCGCTGCACGACGCGCTTCATCCGTTTCCGGCTTTTTTCCCCTCCTCCTCCCCCTGTATTGCCCGATGTGCTTCATCACACAGGAGCTTCATCAGCGACCAGAAACTCCAGAGTTTCCTCCTTAAATACCATCCATATTAATCTGGGATCTGCGCCACGCGAGTGCTGCCTTTAAACCCCGAGACGCAGCAGAGGCAGGACCGGAGAACCGCGACAGAGCATGCGACTGAGGGATCTCACACTCACACACACACACACACGCACAGAGAAACGGGAATCTGGGACACACACAAGTGCAAGCAACATCCCCAAAGCAGCTGCAGCATCTCTCACTCACACACACACTATTTCAGTCCATGGCACAACTATAAAACGCACACAGCTGTAGACAGGTGGTGTGTTGGACAGTGTGTGTGTGTGTGTGTGTGGGGGGGGGGGGGGGGGTCTCCTCAGGATTAGGAGGACATCCTACTGGCAGTCAGAAGATCGCAGGAGCACACAGCATTCTGGGATGTTGGCTGTTTAAGTGGCAGCCATGTTGATTTCTGTGACTCTGCACTGAGTGTGTGTGTGTGTGTGTGTGTGTGTGTGTGTGTGTGTGTGTGTGTGTGTGTGTGTGTAAAATGGAGACTGATAGAACAGGACTGATTGAGTTGCTGGTTGGAAACACTTGATTACCACCCTGATTGAGTGTATGTGGAGGGGAGGGGCCGGGGGTTGTCGTGGCAATGGGGAGCTCTGCGTCCTCGTTAACGACGGAGGCGGAGCCTGAGCATGGGTTCAGCAGGTCATCGTATCCAGCTCCGCCCCCTGTGGGGTGGATACGGAATAGTCACAGCAGCCCAGTGTGGGGGAGCCGAGAACACACACACCATCTCACACACCCCCGCCCACGCAGGTAACACACAAACACACCTCTAGGTTTCCACTGCGTTTTGGGGTGTGGCTGTGGGGATTAGTGATCACTCTCAAAGTGAGATGAGGTAAGGAGTCTCCAGCTCCAGTTCATCCCAAAGATGTTTAGTTGGGTTGAGGAGGTCAGGGCTCTGTGTAGGAAACTACAGATCTTCCACTCCAACCTTCACACAACAGCAGCCTGGTGTTTATGTAGCTCAGGAGCTTCATCATGCTGGAGCAGTGGTTTAGAAACTCAGACGTTTTGTGGACTTTAAACTTTGAGGCTAGTTTTTATGGAAGATCCTCATGAGTGTGATGGTCTGTGGTGCAGGTACTGTTAGACTGATGAAGATGATGGAGGTATCTCTCTGAATCAGACTGGCACCAGTGTATCGATCTTTCACATAGAGAGACTGAGAGTATATTATTTATTCATACTCTGTACCATCCTCTGTGTGTGTGTGTGTGTGTGTGTGTGTGTGTGTTTGAGAGAGAGAGAAAGAGAGAGAGAGAGAGAGATAAAGACAGAGATCATGTGTTCTACAAAAGTCCTGTGTTGCCTTAGAACAGCTGTCTCCATGAATAAATGAAAGCAGACCTCCAGGGTGTGTGTGTGTGTGTATGTGTGTGTGTGTGTGTGTGTGTTAACTAACATTCATGCTCAGCTGAAGTATTCCTAACAGAAAATTCTAGAACTTTAAGATCTATAAGGTCCCAGAGTCCCATAGAAGTGTCTTCAGAAACTTCATTGCAAGCTTCTAGAGCTGGACACTACACGGTCTACAGCTCCAGCACTGCAGAATACAGAACCCACAGGCCATAGTTCCAGAGCTGTAGAGCTCACAGCACTAGAGCCTGCTAAACATGGCACAAAGTTCTAGAGCTCCAGAATGTTCAGTGATAGCAGAGTTCTCCAGCAGAACCATGAGTTCTCCAGAAACTTCACCACAAAGATCTAGAGCTGTGTAGTACTCAGCTTACAGAAGCTTCTGTGATCATGTACAGACACTTGGCTGAAGAGCAGTTAGCTCTGACTCTCTCTCTCTCACACACACACACACACACACACACACACACACACACACACACACACACACACACAGCAAGCTATTTGGAGACTAAATACTAATCAGTAACACCAACATAAGATCTGGCCCTTATCCCACCATGGTGTGCGTGTGTGTGTGAGAGAGAGAGAGAGAGAGTTTGTAAAGTTGGTGCTAACTGCTGTTTGGCCATGTATCTCAACATGAGGCCATGTCGCAGCCAAAACACTATCACACTGTGACATAACTCCCTTGAGTTGTGTAGAGTGGTGTAGATTTGTGCAGTGTAAAGAGTTGTGTATTGTATATTAGTGGTGTACGGTACACAGAATTCGGTTTTTAAGTCTCAGTTCTGTTTGGGTACAGTGGGGGTAAGAAATGTGTGTTGTGATGTGTGTAGTGTTGTGCAGTGTTGTGATGTGTGTAGTGTTGTGCAGTGTTGTGGTGTCTATTGCTGTGTTGTGGTGCGTGTGTGGAGTGCAGTGTTGTGTTGTGGTGTGTGTGTAGTGGTGTCTACTGCTGTGATGTGGTGTGTGTGTGTGTGTAGTGTGAAGTGGTGTGTGGAGTGCAGTGTTGTGGTGTGTGTGTGTGTGTCGTGTCATGTGGTGTGTGTAGTGGTGTCTAGTGCAGTGTTGTAGTGTGATGTAATGTAGTTGTCTGTTGTAGTGTGTAGTGTTGTGTGCAGTGATGTCCAGTGCAGTGTTGTGGTGTCTGTAGTACAGTCTTGTGATGTGTGTAGTGTTGTGTGGTGTGTGCTGCAGTGTCAAGTCAAGTCAAGTCAAGTTTATTTGTATAGCGCTTTTCACAACAGACATTGTCTCAAAGCAGCTTTACAGAAAACAACAGTGAAGGTGAAGGTGTGTGTTTATCCCTGATGAGCAGCCGTGGTGACAGTGGCAAGGAAAAACTCCCTTAGATGTTATGAGGAAGAAACCTTGAGAGGAACCAGACTCAAAGGGGAACCCATCCTCATATGGGTGACATCAAGAGTTTGGTCATAAATCTTTCAACAATACAGAACAATTTGTGATCATCATAGATCCAGCATCAGCTTCTCCATGCCAGGGCCTTTAAACACTCGGCATCTACTTCTCCATGATCATCCATAGGTCCATAATCTTCACGAGGTGGGACGTGACTGGAGCTGGCCAAACCTCACGAAGCCTCGGGATGGGGAGAGAAAGAGAAGCAGTGGAGAGGAATTAGCGTAGCTGCTGTTCATGATATTAACAGTTGAAAAAAAGTTGTTAATGTGCATGTAATCATATATTCTGGAGCACAAGGTTGTGATGTGATGTGTGTGATGTGTGTTATGTGTAGGCTTTGCTAAAAAGTGTGTCTATAGTGCTGGTGTGTAGTGTCAAGTCAAGTTTATTTCTATTGCACTTTTCACAACAGACATTGTTTTAAAGCAGCTTTACAGAATTTGAATGGTGTGTTTATCCCTGATGAGCACCATGGACACTGTGGTGAAGGAAAAACTCCCTTAGATGTTATGAGGAAGAAACCTTGAGAGGAACCAGACTCAAAAGCAGAACCTCATCCTCATTTGGTTGACATCAAGAGTGTGATTATAGTCTTTAAACACTACAGAACACTGGAGTGAGAACTAATGGTGTGTGCAGTTTGTCTAATGCAGTGTTGTGGTGTGTATGGTGTGTAGTGTTGTGTGGTGTGTGCAGTGGTGTCTGTAGTGCAGTGTTGTGTATAGTGTTGTGTGCAGTGATGTCTAGTGCAGCAATGTGTGCAGTGATAGCTAGTGCAGTGGTGTCTGTAGTCCAGTGGTGTGTCCAGTGGTGTCTGTAGTGCAGTGTTGTGATGTGTGTAGTGTTGTGTTGTATGTGTATAGTGCTGTCTGTAGTGCAATGTTGTGGTGTTTGCATTGTTGTGATATGTGTAGTGTATAGTGGTGTGAGCTGTGATGTCTGTATTGTGGTGTGTGCAATGTTGTGTGGTGTGTGCAGTGCACTGTATTTCAGTGTTGTGTAATGGTGTGTGCAGTGGTGTCTAGTGCAGTGTGGTGTGTGCAGTGGTGTCTGTATTGCAGTGTTGTGGTGTGTGCAGTGTTGTCTTTAGTGCAGTGTTGTGTGTTGTGTGCAGTAGTGTCTGTATTGCAGTGTTGTGGTGTGTGCAGTGTTGTATGGTGTGTGCAGTCATGTGTGTGGTGTGTGCAGTGGTGTCTGTAGTGCAGTGTTGTATGGTGTGTGTGCAGTGGTGTCTGTAGTGTTATGTGGTGTGTGTGCAGTGGTGTCTGTAGTGCAGTGTTGTGGTGTGTGCAGTGTTGTGGTGTGTGCAGTGTTGTGGTGTGTGCAGTGTTGTGGTGTGTGCAGTGTTGTGGTGTGTGCAGTGTTGTGGTGTGTGCAGTGTTGCATGGTGTGTGTGTGTGTGTGTGTGTGTGTGTGTGTGTGTGTGTGTGGTGTGCAGTGTTGTCTGTAGTGCAGTGTTGTATGGTGTGTGCAGTCATGTGTGTGGTGTGTGCAGTCATGTGTGTGGTGTGTGCAGTCATGTGTGTGGTGTGTGCAGTCATGTGTGTGGTGTGTGCAGTCATGTGTGTGGTGCGTGCAGTGTTGTGGTGCGTGCAGTGTTGTGGTGCGTGCAGTGTTGTGGTGCGTGCAGTGTTGTGGTGCGTGCAGTGTTGTGGTGTGTGCAGTGTTGTGGTGTGTGCAGTGTTGCATGGTGTGTGTGTGTGTGTGTGTGTGTGTGTGTGTGTGTGTGTGTGGTGTGCAGTGTTGTCTGTAGTGCAGTGTTGTCTGTAGTGCAGTGTTGTCTGTAGTGCAGTGTTGTGGTGTGTGCAGTGTTGTGGTGTGTGCAGTGTTGTGGTGTGTGCAGTGTTGTCTGTAGTGCAGTGTTGTGGTGTGTGCAGTGTTGTGGTGTGTGCAGTGTTGTGGTGTGTGCAGTGTTGCATGGTGTGTGCAGTGTTGCATGGTGTGTGTGTGTGTGTGTGTGTGTGTGTGTGTGTGTGGTGTGCAGTGTTGTCTGTAGTGCAGTGTTGTATGGTGTGTGCAGTCATGTGTGTGGTGTGTGCAGTGTTGTCTGTAGTGCAGTGTTGTGATGTGTGCAGTGGTGTCTGTAGTGTAGTGTTGTTGTGTGTACAGTGTTGTGTGGTGTGTGCAGTAGTGTCTGTATTGCAGTGTTGTGGTGTGTGCAGTGTTGTATGGTGTGTGCAGTCATGTGTGTGGTGTGTGCAGTGGTGTCTGTAGTGCAGTGGTGTGAATGTGTGTGGTGTCTGTAGTGCAGTGTTGTATGGTGTGTGTGCAGTGGTGTCTGTAGTGTTATGTGGTGTGTGTGCAGTGGTGTCTGTAGTGCAGTGTTGTGGTGTGTGTGCAGTGGTGTCTGTAGTGCAGTGTTGTGGTGTGTGCAGTGTTGTGGTGTGTGCAGTGTTGTGGTGTGTGCAGTGTTGTGGTGTGTGCAGTGTTGTGGTGTGTGCAGTGTTGTGGTGTGTGCAGTGTTGTGGTGTGTGCAGTGTTGCATGGTGTGTGTGTGTGTGTGTGTGTGTGTGTGTGTGTGTGTGTGTGTGTGTGTGTGTGTGTGTGTGTGGTGTGCAGTGTTGTCTGTAGTGCAGTGTTGTATGGTGTGTGCAGTCATGTGTGTGGTGTGTGCAGTGTTGTGGTGTGTGCAGTGTTGTGGTGTGTGCAGTGTTGTGGTGTGTGCAGTGTTGTGGTGTGTGCAGTGTTGTGGTGTGTGTGTGTGTGTGTGTGTGTGTGTGGTGTGCAGTGTTGTCTGTAGTGCAGTGTTGTCTGTAGTGCAGTGTTGTCTGTAGTGCAGTGTTGTCTGTAGTGCAGTGTTGTGGTGTGTGCAGTGTTGTGGTGTGTGCAGTGTTGTGGTGTGTGCAGTGTTGCATGGTGTGTGTGTGTGTGTGTGTGTGTGTGGTGTGCAGTGTTGTGGTGTGTGCAGTCATGTGTGTGGTGTGTGCAGTGTTGTGGTGTGTGCAGTCATGTGTGTGGTGTGTGCAGTGTTGCATGGTGTGTGCAGTGTTGTATGGTGTGTGCAGTCATGTGTGTGGTGTGTGCAGTGTTGTGGTGTGTGCAGTGTTGTGGTGTGTGCAGTGTTGTGGTGTGTGCAGTGTTGTGGTGTGTGCAGTGTTGTGGTGTGTGTGTGTGTGTGTGTGTGTGTGTGGTGTGCAGTGTTGTCTGTAGTGCAGTGTTGTCTGTAGTGCAGTGTTGTCTGTAGTGCAGTGTTGTCTGTAGTGCAGTGTTGTGGTGTGTGCAGTGTTGTGGTGTGTGCAGTGTTGTGGTGTGTGCAGTGTTGTGGTGTGTGCAGTGTTGCATGGTGTGTGTGTGTGTGTGTGTGTGTGGTGTGCAGTGTTGTGGTGTGTGCAGTCATGTGTGTGGTGTGTGCAGTGTTGTGGTGTGTGCAGTCATGTGTGTGGTGTGTGCAGTGTTGCATGGTGTGTGCAGTGTTGCATGGTGTGTGCAGTGTTGCATGGTGTGTGTGTGTGTGTGTGTGTGTGGTGTGCAGTGTTGTCTGTAGTGCAGTGTTGTATGGTGTGTGTGCAGTGGTGTCTGTAGTGTTATGTGGTGTGTGTGCAGTGGTGTCTGTAGTGCAGTGGTGTCTGTAGTGCAGTGTTGTGGTGTGTGCAGTGTTGTGGTGTGTGCAGTGTTGTGGTGTGTGCAGTGTTGTGGTGTGTGCAGTGTTGTGGTGTGTGCAGTGTTGCGTGGTGTGTGCAGTGTTGCGTGGTGTGTGTGTGTGTGTGTGTGTGTGTGTGTGTGTGTGTGTGTGTGTGTGTGTGTGTGGTGTGCAGTGTTGTCTGTAGTGCAGTGTTGTATGGTGTGTGCAGTCATGTGTGTGGTGTGTGCAGTGTTGTGGTGTGTGCAGTGTTGTGGTGTGTGCAGTGTTGTGGTGTGTGCAGTGTTGTGGTGTGTGCAGTGTTGCATGGTGTGTGTGTGTGTGTGTGTGTGTGTGTGTGTGTGTGTGGTGTGCAGTGTTGTCTGTAGTGCAGTGTTGTCTGTAGTGCAGTGTTGTCTGTAGTGCAGTGTTGTGGTGTGTGCAGTGTTGCATGGTGTGTGTGTGTGTGTGTGTGTGTGTGTGTGTGTGTGTGTGTGTGTGTGTGTGTGTGTGTGTGGTGTGCAGTGTTGTGGTGTGTGCAGTCATGTGTGTGGTGTGTGCAGTGTTGTGGTGTGTGCAGTGTTGCATGGTGTGTGCAGTGTTGCATGGTGTGTGTGTGTGTGTGTGTGTGTGTGTGTGGTGTGCAGTGTTGTCTGTAGTGCAGTGTTGTATGGTGTGTGCAGTCATGTGTGTGGTGTGTGCAGTGTTGTCTGTAGTGTAGTGTTGTTGTGTGTACAGTGTTGTGTGGTGTCTGTAGTGCAGTGTTGTGGTGTGTGGTGTATAGTGCTGCCTGTAGTGTTGTAGTGTATTAAGCAGATAATACACACCTGCATATGGTACTGCATGTAAAGGTTTAATGTTTCGGGTGAAAAGTTGTCGCCTCGATGTCTGAATTAAGGCTCCAGTAAATCCATGTTATCATCGATTTGTAGTTGTTATAAATATCTGAACTGTTCTGTTTTAGCTGAACTAAAGTGCAGTATTTTAGTCATATTGTTTTGACAACTTTGTGATTTAAAAACGTCAACACCTGAAATGCTTTAGGACCAGAAATGCACAGTATCTTCACAACACGTTTGTCATTGTTTACATCATAAAAATGATCTATATTCTGTAAATAGATTAATTTGATCTACTGCTCTGACAGTTACTCTTGTGGTTCATGTGGACTGGAGATAGTGGTGATGGAGCTCACGCCAGCTCACGCCGATCCTTCGTCAAGCCAGGATCACACATCAAACTTTGGGTGTGGGTGTGCGGTGTAGAAGAGTTGCTTAGACCGGAAGTCACAAGCTGCATATGAAATTGAAGCAGAGGTTGAACCTCGTTTGGTTCAGGAGGAGTGAACAGAAGACCAGGTTCAGAAGTTTGCAGCACGTTGTGAGTCCATTGCTGTACCAGTCCTAATATTTGTCACATCTGAATTTGAAGGTCTTAGAAGATCAGCAGCATTTTTGGAGATAAGTGGAAGGAGGAAAACAGCAGTGTGATTTTTTGAGGCAGTGTTTGAGTAGGAGAACAAAAAGGATTCAGTGGTGTGAACATGATACTGCTGAGCTGGAGGAACAAACTGTGGGCCAAACTCTGATTTGTGGAATTGATGAACAGGTGCTGTGGTGTAACGTGGGATTTATTTTTTTCCAGTTTCGAGAACTGATTTTTATAGCAATAGAGCTTGGAATGATGAAGGCACCATATCTGAGGCTGGTGGATCGGAACCTGGTATGAACACTGCAGCAGAGCTTGATCTTGCCCATGCCTCTGACAGCTGGGTGAGCGATGGTTGATGACTCGTTGAAATAGCAGCAGTGGAGAGTCTGTTTCTCTGATTCATGTCACACTTTTAAGTTTTTTTTACTCAACCTTGTATTTAAAATAACTGTGAGTTTGGACAGGCATCAAAACAAAATCCTGAATCACATACAGGACCACAGGGAAAACCGCCTGAGGAAGCAGAACGCGGCAGTGGTGGTGGTGGTGGTGGTGGGAGCGATAATAAAACCTTCTAAAAAAAAAAAAAAAAATTACTGACAGTCGCGAGGATTGGTGACAAGCTTGGCTTGTAAACGTGGTCATTGTGCATGTAGATGGTACAAGGATGGAGAACATCATGGGAATGTTTGTGTTGAGAGTCAATGAAGAGTCAAGATTCCTGTAAATGTCAGAGATTCGATCCCTCATTTTGCCTGGGCTGCTAATACACGAAAGAGATCACCGTCATCTTTAGCTACACCCGAACCATCAAACTCCCTTTGTCCTTGGGGTAGAAAAGGGATAGCCTTTCTGTTCCAAACTGTTCCAGAGTCTGAGGTGTGTATCTGCACCAGGTCACATCTGGACCCTGTATGAAGGTTATCATTTGGGTTGTTTGGATTGGGACTGCAGGAATCAGTGTGTGCTGTTTAAAGCGAAAATCTAAACAGGCTTATGGAGAGCATTATGGTAAAAGCGAGGGCTTAGCTGACTCTGACACAACATCTCAGCAGGAGGATTTTTTTTATAGATGTGAAGCTACATTCTCTTTTCTTGATGAACTCTTGTATGTGCTCTTTCTCTCAGCAGGACCTGCTTGGACTTGACTGTGGGGTTTTTGGGTGGAGCAGTTTGTGGGTGTTGATGGGGAATCTGGACTTAGTCATACATTTTGTGTGTTTTGTATATTTTTGTTGGTGTAGCATAGCAGTTAATTTCTTTCCTTTTGTCTCTTCTTCAGTCTCTCTCACTCCCGCGGGTCGATGATGGAGGCCATGGTTCTTGGTTCTGATTGGTCGTGCGTTCGCTGTACCTTCTTGAACCCGGCAGGATCTCCACGTTGCTCCATCTGTGAAGCACCGCGTAACAAACCTGACCTGAACAGAATTCTACGCCTCAGCAGCTGCTGGACCTGCCCACGCTGCACACTGACTAATTACAGCGCATCAGGCGCATGCTCAGTCTGTGGGGCACCACCCAGTTCATCAAATGGCCCTACCCCTTCTTCTTCCTCTCCCTCCATTTCTGAACCTATCACTTCCAACTCCGAGCCAAAACGACAGCATGTGGATGAGGACTTGGTAAAAAAGGCTGAGCCTAATGGGGAAGTAGGAAACACAGAAGAGGGTGTGCTATCAGGATGGGCGTGTCCTCGCTGCACTCTTTTGAATACACCCTTAGCGATGTCCTGCTCAGCCTGTGGTGGTCCACGGAAACTTTCGCTTCCCAAAATCCCACCCGAGGCACTGGTGGTACCAGAGGTCCGGACGCCATTGTCTGGGTTTCCTGCACAAAATGCTGGGGCGGTTCTTATTGACCTTACTGAAGACTCACCGTCTAATCCTGCCACTCCTCAGACACCATCTTCACCTCCAAACAATGCCCAATTCCTTCCTCCTTCCTTGTCCTCTTTGCAAAATAACCCTGTTCCACGCAGCAGACGTGAAGTTCCACCCCCTACTTCCCCCTCGACAGGGCCTGCCCCCAAACCTAAGTCTCTCCCTTCCACAGAGCCAATCAAACGCCTTAGTGTTCTTGAAGAGGAGGAACCAAGTCCTAATCACCCAGCCCCACCTTCTTGGAAATGTCCTGGATGCTCTGCTCTTTCTGGTCCCTCATTATCTTTAGCAGGACGCTGCGATGCCTGTAGAGGACCACGCCAACTGGCGGGGCCAAGCACAGATGTAATTGATGTCCTTGGTGAATCAGTTCGATTTACTCCAGCTACTCCCTCGAGTCCTGATTTTACATCGTGGGCGTGTTCCAAGTGCACATTGCGGAATCCTACAGGGTCGGGACACTGCAGCGCCTGCGGAACCTCAAAACTTCATGGATTCTCTGAACCCTTTGTTAAAAAGACGTCACAAGCGCCTCGAGGGACAGGTCAAGGGGAAAAGTGGGTGTGTCCAGCATGCACACTGCTTAATGAAGTGTGTGTGAAGCACTGTGTGGCATGTCACACAGCACAGCGTTATCTGAGAACCAGAAAGGTGAAGGCGCTACGCCGGAGAGAGAGTGTTCATGTTGAACAGCGGAGGAAAACTGATGAGGGGGAAGCTAAAGAACTGTGGGAAAACATCGTCAGCTTCTGCAGAGAGGTATAATAAAGCGAAATCATCCGTATGTTAGCTTTGTGAGGCTAACAGCAGAATTGTTTGTAACGTGATGTCACGTTTACAAATATTTCTTATAAATGATTGCGGTAATAAGCCACGCCTCTAAAGCGCCTATAAGAAACTGAGCCTTGTGTTCTTTTATCCAGAATGTTTATCTCCTGTGTGTTTCAGAACGCAGTGAACTTCGTAGACGACAGTTTTCCTCCTGGTCCCAGATCAGTGGGCTTCCCAGAGAGCGACAGTGTCCAGCAACGCATCAAAAAGTGGCTCCGCCCACACGAGATTAACTGCAACAACTTTAAGGACCGTGGGGTGAAGTGGTCAGTGTTCCGAACACCACGGCCATCCGATATCCTGCAAGGGCTTCTGGGTAACTGTTGGTAAGGGACAGAGGAGGCTGTGTGTTAGTTTCAATAGACATTATTTTTACGTTCACAAAAGTCATAACTCTGTGTGTGTGTGTGTGTGTGTGTGTGTGTGTGTGTGTGTGTGTGTGTGTGTGTGTGTGTGAGAGGTTTCTGAGTGCACTAGCTGTGTTAGCGGAGCGTCCTGAGCTGGTGGAGCGAGTGATGATCACCCGCTCTATCTGTCCTGAGGGAGCGTATCAGGTTCGGCTGTGTAAAGATGGAACGTGGACGACAGTGCTGGTGGACGACATGCTGCCATGTGATGAGTATGGATACCTGCTGTTCTCCCAGGTGTGTGTGCGTGTGTGTGTCCATTTTAGCACTGAAACATCCGTTTATCCACTGTACATAAGTAGTATCCTTGTTGCCCCTTCCCCCTTCCAATTACACCTTTATACATTCATCCATTTTCCCAATTACCCATCCATCTAACCAAGCGTCTATGCCTCCCAGTTATGCCTTTATCACTCTAATACTTTATCTGTTTATTTAACTAAATTTCCATCCCCCATCAATATGTCCATCTTTTTTTTTTCTCTGTCTGACTGTAGGACAAGGATATTTAAATAATAACAGTAATCTTGGTCTCTGTCTTTCTCTCTTTCCATCTCTTTCTGTTGTTTCTCTCATCGTGTTTCTCTGCCCGTCTCCCCCCAGGCTCAGAGGAGACAGTTGTGGGTGGCTCTGATAGAAAAGGCTTTGGCGAAGCTGCACGGGTCGTATTTTGCGCTGCAGGCCGGTCGAGCCATCGAGGGTTTGGCCACTCTGACTGGAGCTCCATGTGACAGCCTCAACCTGCAGGTGAACAACACCAACCCCCGCGAGGAACCCATCGACACGGACCTCATCTGGGCCAAGATGATCAGCTCTAAGGAAGCCGGGTAACACACCATACACACACACATTATACAGACTTACTGTACACAGACTAGCTAACACACACAGCTAGCCTCAGATCGCTTGTCATGTGTGGGAAATCTTTGTGTTTGGGGAAGGAAAAAACAGTAGGGACAGAAACGAGTTACCAGCTTTATTGAATTCTGGACCGCTCACTTGGTCAGGCCCTTCTTCTCAGAGTGATTCTTTCACTCCACCACCTGGGACATCACAGTGCCCAGCCACCTGAAAAACTGTTTGGGGATGCACCTCTCCATGACACGCGTAGAAACCCAGATACTGTACTTCCACCCACCCAACTGCACACTTCTTTGGATTTGCTGGGTATTGCTGGGGATCCCAGTGTTATCTCCCGACCCGGGAAATAACACCTCCGCAACGCTGCGATGCCGTAAAGAGGCACCGCTAACAGGTCTTGTGTTGCCTAGTCAATCAAAATGAGCACAAAGCGTTGCCTTTGCGCAGTCTATTCTCATTTTAATTCTTCCGAATGAGACCTCGATTAAGGGTGTTGGGTTTAATGGTGCTTTCACCAGCTGATATTCATGACATTCTGACCATCTATGTACATTGACATGAATACCCTGCCAATAAAAACGGCCAGTAGACGCTATAGTGCCCCAAGTGCCCGGCCAACGGATTATGGTGAGCCACATGGACCAGCAGTTACCTGTTACATCATGGTTGGATTTTGTTTGTGTGATTGTTTTACTCAGTTTCCTGATGGGGGCGTCATGTGGTGGTGGGAACATGAAGGTGGATGATGCTGTATATGAATCTCTGGGGCTCCGTCCAAGACACGCCTACTCCATACTGGATGTTCGAGATGTTCAGGGTTACAGGTAACTAACAACACAGTTTTTTCAGATTTTGTTCTGCACGTCTGCATCATTCTGTTCTGGAGTTACAGTTCTGGAAACAGGACTGAACAGGATTTAAGTAATAGTTGAGTAATCTTCTGAGGTTCAAACCTTCTTGCAGCATCCTGGATAGTCATTACCTCTGCTGTTGATGATTTCCGTCTCAGAGCAGTGATAAATACAGTCAGTGTTCTAAATATAATCCAGTCCAGAGTCTCTGTGTTTGATCTGATCTTATGTTCTGCTAAAGCTCATTTAATAATACTGAACTTTACACTCTCCATGGCCATGCTGATGTAAAGTCCCTTTGTAAGTAGGGAAGAAACTGACTTCACCCAGAGCCTGTATTCGTCACGTATGCATTACAGAAATTATTTTCTTCACATATCAACTTGTTCAGAAGCTGAGGTCAGAGTGCAGGGTCAGAGCACGCCTGGAGCACAGAGCGCCTTGGTCAAGGGCCTAAGAGTGGCAACTTGACGCTTGAAACCCAGACCTTCTGATCAGTATCCAGAGCCTTAACCACCGAGCTACCACTTCCCTTGACCACCACTTGCTGAGTTGAGAGCTGTTTTCGGTGGTTGTTCCTGCATGTAGAAAGAAATAATCAAGTCATGGCAGCATAATTCAATGTGCGTGATGGTTTGCTTATCCCTGTCCTGAACTGCTGCGTTTATTGGTTCTGGCGGGTTCTTGTTATGTAGGTGATGATGTATAGGGATAGATGCCACAAATAACACAATTTTCTCAAAGTAGATTCCACATGCTCAATATTCAATTCCGCATAATTTTACTCCGGACCAGGGGTGAAGGTTCCTCTTATCCTTACCCTTTTAACTAAGGTACTCTGTACTAAAGCTCAAGATTCTGTTGTTGGTTCTGTATGTCTAGGTTCTGGGTGACTCTGCGGTGGTGCAGCTTTCATGCTTCTAGTTTATTCCACAGAAATCTGGAACATTCTGCAGAGATTTTCTTCATCTGTTTCTGTTCTTCTTTGTTTGCAAGCTTGATAGATTCTAGATGTATGATTCTGGATTAGTGTAAGATTGAAGAGCAGGAGCTACTTTCGAGTGTACTGAAAGCCAGGATGAACTGGTTAGACGTGGGGAATCAGTGTGATCCTTGCCTGATTGGACTGAAAACCTGCTCTACACCGGTTAACCATTGATGTGTTTTACACACTCCTGCTGGATTTGGCTGGTTTTTATCTAACGGTTTCTCTCTTCCAGGCTTCTGCGTCTGAGGAACCCATGGGGGCGTTTTTCCTGGAACGGCTCGTGGTCAGACGATTGGCCTGATTGGCCACAGCACTTGAGGCATGAGCTGATGGCTCATGGCAGCAGTGAGGGAGTGTTCTGGATGGAGTATGGAGACTTTATTAAGTCAGTACTCAGTACCTTTAAATATTGTAGTGAATGTACAGATCTCTCAGACTTAATCAGTAAACCTCAGATTGATCTAAACTTATGAACTTAACTGAACTGATTAGTGCTGATAACATTCTGAGCCAGTGCTTAGTCTCTTGTGCGCGCACACACACACACACACACACACACACACACACACACACACACACTGCGTGTATTTCAGGAGTGAAATATAGACAGCCACTCCTTTCAGCTCATAAATTACTCATGTTGACAGTGCAGACATGTATCTGTAACGTGTGTGTGTGTGTGTGTGTGTGTGTGTGTGTGTGTGTGTGTGTGTGTGTGTGTGTGTGTGTGTATAGATACTTTGACTCGGTGGATATCTGTAAGATACACTCAGACTGGCATGAGATGCGTGTTCAGGGTTCGTTCCCCAGCAGGGCGAGTGGACCAATCACAGTGAGCACTTTGACTGTCCTGGAGAGAACGTCCCTGGAGTTCGCTCTCTTTCAGGAAGGGAGCAGGTACACACACACACTCACGCATACACACTCGTGCATACACACACAGTGAGATGACATTTATTATTTTATGAAAATATTTATTTCTAATATTCTTCTTAATCCTACACTACTCAAATCCTACTCATATCCTACCCTACTCATATCCTACCCTACTCAAATCCTACCCTACTCAAATCCTACTCAATCCTACCCTATTCAAATCCTACCCTCCTCAATCCTACCCTATTTAAATCCTATCCTACTCAAATCCTAACCTATTCAAATCCTACCCTCCTCAATCCTACCCTATTCAAATCCTACCCTACTCAAATCCTACCCAATCCTACTCTACTCAATCCTACCCTACTCAATCCTACCCTACTCAATCCTACCCTACTCAATCCTACCCTACTCAATCCTACCCTACTCAATCCTACCCTACTCAAATCCTACCTTACTCAAATCCTAATCAATCCTTCCCTACTCAATCCTACCCTATTTAAATCCTACTCAAATCCTACCTTACTCAAATCCTAATCAATCCTTCCCTACTCAATCCTACCCTATTTAAATCCTACTCAAATCCTACCTTACTCAAATCCTAATCAATCCTTCCCTACTCAATCCTACCCTATTTAAATCCTACTCATATCCTACCTTACTCAAATCCTACTTAATCCTACTATACTCAATCCTACTCAATCCTACACTACTCAATCCTACCCTATTTAAATCCTACTCAATCCTACCCTACTTAATCCTACCCTATTTAAATCCTACTCAATCCTACCCTACTTAATCCT
>NC_139574.1:895274-922774 GCF_946808225.1 Silurus aristotelis
GTCACATTTTATATATTTGTTTTTTTTTTACAGACTGGTTAAAATGGCAGGTAAGACTCCAGCACTCCCAGAATCCTTTGCTCCAAGTCCAGACAGTGTCTTCTCTGACCAGTTTGGATTCTACTCTTTGGACTCAAACGTTCCTGGCCTCTCTAGACTTATCCTGGACCAGCTGAACATGAAGGACTACTCAGAGTACAGGTACACACACACACACACACACACACACACACACACACACACACACACACACACACACACACACTGTATGTTTATGAGAACTGGGTGATTCTGAGGACGTTTGGTAGATCGGAGTCCTCACATAGGGGTAAATACACACACAGTTCTATTACACAGTTAAGTTCAGGTTTATCTGTAAAAAGCTTCAACATGAGACTCTGTTCATTTATGTTCATTACTTTATTTATTTCTGCCTGTTTCTCTGTCTGTTTATCTGTCCATCCGTTTGTCTGTCTCACTGTCTGCCTGTCCATCTGTTTGTTTGGCTATCTGTCTGTTTGCCCATCTCTCTGTCTATCTGATTGTCCATGTGTCCACCAGGGCGGCTCTGGAGGGGAAGGGGAAGGTTGGTTTCCGTTCTCATAAGGAGATGTTTAAGAAAATGGAGGAGACGTTTAAATTCTGCTCCTGCTGCTCCAGACTCCCATCTGACCTGCTGGATCCCTCAGAACTCAAACGTTGCGTCAAGTAAGTGTTTCCATCATCATCATCATCATCATCATCATCATCATCATCAAAACAAAGCAGCTGAAGAGTGTTTGAGAGCCAAACATCACATTCCACACGTGAACACAAAATCAAACACGGGAATATTTCTGTTTCCGGAGATCAGCTGTGGAGTTAGCCTCAAGAAGTGTGTGTGTGCGTTTTCTGTGTTTGTGTGTGCGTGTGCATCTGTGTTACTGTGTGTGCGTTACTGTGTGTGTGTGTGTGTGTGTGTGCATGTGTGCGTGTGTACATGCAGGCATGTTACTGTGTGTGTGTGCGTGTGCATGTGTGTGTGCGCATGTGCATGTGTGCGTGCGTACGTGTTATTGTGTGTGTGTGCGCATGTGTGTTACTGTGTGTGTGTGTGTGTGTGTTACTGTGCGTGTGTTACTGTGTGTGTGTGTGTGTGTGTGTGTGTGTGTGTGTGTGTGTGTGCGCGCGCGTGTTACTGTGTGTGTGTGTGTGCCTGTGTTACTTTGTGTGCCTGTGTTACTGTGTGTGTGTGTGTGTGTTTTACTGTGTGTGTGTGTGTGTGTGTGTGTGTGTGTGTGTGTGTGTGTGTGTGTGTGTGTGTGTTACTGTAGACACTAAAATATGTTTTAATCCCACAGTTTAGATCTGAGATGTAAAATAGATAAAGGTGTGGACAGGAGAGATGACTAAAGTCAAGGTCATAAAACACACACGGACACACACACACACACGGACACACACACGGACACACACACACACACACACACACACACACACACACACACACACAGACACACACACACAGACACACACACACACACACACACACACACACACACACACACACAGAGACCCCCCCCCCACAACACACACACACACACAGAGAGACACACACACACACAATAACTATGGCAACACAATCAATCAGAAATAATTATAAATATTATAGAATTATTCTTCTTTCAGACATGAACTATTCCCTTTTAGACTAGCGTCACTTCTCTTTTAGCGTAGCATCACTTCTCTTTTAGCCTAGCGTCACTTCTCTTTTAGACTAGCGTCACTTCTCTTTTAGCGTAGCGTCACTTCTCTTTTAGCCTAGCGTCACTTCTCTTTTAGACTAGCGTCACTTCTCTTTTAGCCTAGCGTCACTTCTCTTTTAGACTAGCGTCACTTCTCTTTTAGCGTAGCGTCACTTCTCTTTTAGCCTAGCGTCACTTCTCTTTTAGCGTAGCGTCACTTCTCTTTTAGCGTAGCGTCACTTCTCTTTTAGACTAGCGTCACTTCTCTTTTAGCCTAGCGTCACTTCTCTTTTAGCCTAGCGTCACTTCTCTTTTAGCCTAGCGTCACTTCTCTTTTAGACTAGCGTCACTTCTCTTTTAGCCTAGCGTCACTTCTCTTTTAGCGTAGCGTCACTTCTCTTTTAGCCTAGCGTCACTTCTCTTTTAGACTAGCGTCACTTCTCTTTTAGCCTAGCGTCACTTCTCTTTTAGCCTAGCGTCACTTCTCTTTTAGCGTAGCGTCACTTCTCTTTTAGCCTAGCGTCACTTCTCTTTTAGACTAGCGTCACTTCTCTTTTAGACTAGCGTCACTTCTCTTTTAGCCTAGCGTCACTTCTCTTTTAGCCTAGCGTCACTTCTCTTTTAGACTAGCGTCACTTCTCTTTTAGACTAGCGTCACTTCTCTTTTAGCCTAGCGTCACTTCTCTTTTAGACTAGCGTCACTTTTCTTTTAGCCTAGCGTCACTTCTCTTTAGCCTAGCGTCACTTCTCTTTTAGCCTAGCGTCACTTCTCTTTTAGACTAGCGTCACTTTTCTTTTAGCCTAGCGTCACTTCTCTTTTAGCCTAGCGTCACTTCTCTTTTAGCCTAGCGTCACTTCTCTTTTAGCCTAGCGTCACTTCTCTTTTAGCCTAGCGTCACTTCTCTTTTAGACTAGCGTCACTTCTCTTTTAGCCTAGCGTAGCATCACTTCTCTTTTAGCCTAGCGTCACTTCTCTTTAGCCTAGCGTCACTTCTCTTTTAGCCTAGCGTCACTTCTCTTTTAGACTAGCGTCACTTCTCTTTTAGACTAGCGTCACTTCTCTTTTAGCCTAGCGTCACTTCTCTTTTAGCGTAGCGTCACTTCTCTTTTAGCCTAGCGTCACTTCTCTTTTAGACTAGCGTCACTTCTCTTTTAGCCTAGCGTCACTTCTCTTTTAGCGTAGCGTCACTTCTCTTTTAGCCTAGCGTCACTTCTCTTTTAGACTAGCGTCACTTCTCTTTTAGCCTAGCGTCACTTCTCTTTTAGCCTAGCGTCACTTCTCTTTTAGCGTAGCGTCACTTCTCTTTTAGCCTAGCGTCACTTCTCTTTTAGACTAGCGTCACTTCTCTTTTAGACTAGCGTCACTTCTCTTTTAGCCTAGCGTCACTTCTCTTTTAGCGTAGCGTCACTTCTCTTTTAGCCTAGCGTCACTTCTCTTTTAGACTAGCGTCACTTCTCTTTTAGCCTAGCGTCACTTCTCTTTTAGACTAGCGTCACTTTTCTTTTAGCCTAGCGTCACTTCTCTTTAGCCTAGCGTCACTTCTCTTTTAGCCTAGCGTCACTTCTCTTTTAGACTAGCGTCACTTTTCTTTTAGCCTAGCGTCACTTCTCTTTTAGCCTAGCGTCACTTCTCTTTTAGCCTAGCGTCACTTCTCTTTTAGCCTAGCGTCACTTCTCTTTTAGACTAGCGTCACTTCTCTTTTAGCCTAGCGTAGCATCACTTCTCTTTTAGCCTAGCGTCACTTCTCTTTAGCCTAGCGTCACTTCTCTTTTAGCCTAGCGTCACTTCTCTTTTAGCCTAGCGTCACTTCTCTTTTAGACTAGCGTAGCATCACTTCTCTTTTAGCCTAGCGTAGCATCACTTCTCTTTTAGCCTAGCGTAGCATCACTTCTCTTTTAGACTAGCGTCACTTCTCTTTTAGACTAGCGTCACTTCTCTTTAGACTAGCGTCACATCTCTTTTAGACTAGCGTCACTTCTCTTTTAGACTAGCGTCACTTCTCTTTTAGCCTAGCGTAGCATCACTTCTCTTTTAGACTAGCGTCACTTCTCTTTTAGACTAGCGTCACTTCTCTTTTAGCCTAGCGTCACTTCTCTTTTAGCCTAGCGTCACTTCTCTTTTAGACTAGCGTAGCATCACTTCTCTTTTAGACTAGCGTAGCATCACTTCTCTTTTAGCCTAGCGTAGCATCACTTCTCTTTTAGCCTAGCGTCACTTCTCTTTAGCCTAGCGTCACTTCTCTTTTAGACTAGCGTCACTTCTCTTTTAGACTAGCGTCACTTCTCTTTTAGACTAGCGTCACTTCTCTTTAGCCTAGCGTCACTTCTCTTTTAGCCTAGCGTCACTTCTCTTTTAGACTAGCGTCACTTCTCTTTTAGACTAGCGTCACTTCTCTTTTAGCCTAGCGTAGCATCACTTCTCTTTTAGCCTAGCGTAGCATCACTTCTCTTTTAGACTAGCGTCACTTCTCTTTTAGACTAGCGTCACTTCTCTTTAGACTAGCGTCACATCTCTTTTAGACTAGCGTCACTTCTCTTTTAGACTAGCGTCACTTCTCTTTTAGCCTAGCGTAGCATCACTTCTCTTTTAGCCTAGCGTCACTTCTCTTTAGCCTAGCGTCACTTCTCTTTTAGCCTAGCGTAGCATCACTTCTCTTTTAGCCTAGCGTCACTTCTCTTTAGCCTAGCATCACTTCTCTTTTAGCCTAGCATCACTTCTTTTTTAGCCTAGCGTAGCATCACTTCTCTTTTAGACTAGCGTCACTTCTCTTTTAGCCTAGCGTCACTTCTCTTTTAGCCTAGCGTCACTTCTCTTTTAGCCTAGTGTCACTTCTCATTTAGACCAGCATCACTTCTCTTTTAGCCTAGCGTAGCATCACTTCTCTTTTAACCTAGCATCACTTCTCTTTTAGCCTAGCATCACTTCTCTTTTAGCCTAGCATAGCATCACTTCTCTTTTAGACTAGCGTCACTTCTCTTTTAGACTAGCGTCACTTCTCTTTTAGACTAGCGTCACTTCTCTTTAGCCTAGCGTCACTTCTCTTTTAGCCTAGCGTCACTTCTCTTTTAGACTAGCGTCACTTCTCTTTTAGACTAGCGTCACTTCTCTTTTAGCCTAGCGTAGCATCACTTCTCTTTTAGCCTAGCGTAGCGTCACTTCTCTTTTAGACTAGCGTCACTTCTCTTTTAGACTAGCGTCACTTCTCTTTAGACTAGCGTCACATCTCTTTTAGACTAGCGTCACTTCTCTTTTAGACTAGCGTCACTTCTCTTTTAGCCTAGCGTAGCATCACTTCTCTTTTAGCCTAGCGTCACTTCTCTTTAGCCTAGCATCACTTCTCTTTTAGCCTAGCATCACTTCTTTTTTAGCCTAGCGTAGCATCACTTCTCTTTTAGACTAGCGTCACTTCTCTTTTAGCCTAGCGTCACTTCTCTTTTAGCCTAGCGTCACTTCTCTTTTAGCCTAGTGTCACTTCTCATTTAGACCAGCATCACTTCTCTTTTAGCCTAGCGTAGCATCACTTCTCTTTTAACCTAGCATCACTTCTCTTTTAGCCTAGCATCACTTCTCTTTTAGCCTAGCATAGCAGCACTTCTCTTTTAGCCTAGCGTCATTTCTTTTTTAGCCTAGCCTAGCAATACTTCTCTTTTAGACTCAGATCTGACAGGACGTTCGGTGCTTTAGAGTACAGAGAGAGAACATCAGTCCGTGTCCACCACTGGACGATGACCCAGCTGAGTTCCTGAAGACAAAACTCGAGGGAGAACGACTGACTATCCAGCAGCCAGTGAAGGTCCTGCAGTAAAGTAGCATGGGTATGAAATGAGCTGCTCTGCTGTCCACTGCTGGGCCCCTGAGCAAGGCCCTTAACCCTGAAGTGCTTAATATATAAACAGAATAAATCACTCTGACCTTCTGTCGCATACTGCAGGCAGCTGGTGTGGTAAAGGTCATAGTTTTAGGGTTGAGGAGCATCTGGCTCTCTGAGATTAGCCTCTGACTGGTGTAGAAATGTTGGACTCGTTGCTGTAATAAACAGCCATAAATACCCCCACATTCTGATCTCGCTCTCTGACCAGTCTAATGCACTTTATGATCACCTGGCTTTGCCCGAGCTGTCACACACTGACATGTTATGCAGCTGACACAAAAACTCCTAAACTGCCAACAACCATGAGCGCATTTGCTTTAAAAAAATTCTCGAAACTTTGACGCTTTCGTGTTGCTCATCATTTGTTTTGTTTTCCCTCATTGTGTGCGATAAAAGGTGTTTGAATGTGTACTACTGCAGTAAAGAGTGTCAGAAGAAAGACTGGAGTCTTCATAAGAAGTTCTGTAAGACGCTGAGGATGGTGGCCATAGACAGGCTGGTAGACTGGCTGCTACACACAGGTGAGGCTCTCGACTCCGCCCCCACTGCCTGGGAGGGGCAGGGTTTATCATACAGCAGGTAAACAGGCACTTCTAGAAGTTGATGTGTTGAAAGAAGGAAAAATTGGCACATTAATTTGATTAGGGCAAAAATTTTAAATGTCTAGACATGTGGGTCAGAGCGTTTAAAAAACACAGGTGTTGAAGAAAACAGTATGCATGGGTTAGGGCCTACCAAAATACCACAAGGAAGGAGATTCAGTGACCTGAAGACAGAATTATTGGTGTGTGTGAGGTGAGAAGATTAGATCTGATCCCACAAAAGATGTCCTGGTGAAGAAATTGATGCGGGTTCTGATAGAAAGGAATCTGAACACTCAGAGCATCACAGAACCCATGCTGACCCTCTACACCACCTAAAGCTCCTACATCAGGACTGGACCATGGAGCGATGGAAAAGGAGGTGTGGTCTGATGAGATGTTGTTTCTTAAATAGTCTCTGTGACTTTTATATATTTTAGGAGACCTGCCCTTCCCTACAGCAGCATGGTCTCGTCCTGTGAAAGAGGTTCGGTGCTGGGATGATTGGCTCTCCATGCAGGGGGACCTCACAGCCCGGATGGACCCCATCTTGTCTGGGAAAAACATGACCGAGCTCTGGACCAATGCATGCCGGCCACACCCAGTGGAGGCGGAGCTTCGTGAATCTGTGTGGCGAGTGTGTAGCGAGTTCCTCTCACGTCCCCTGACGATAGGTCTCGGGATTCGGATGTTCGGTCTGAACCCGTATTCCCGACCTCTCACCATCCACCTGGTGGGAGCTGGACATAACGAGACCCTGGGTGCGAGGACGACGGATCTGGATGAGCTAAGTCACATGTTCCCTGAACACCAGGGCCTGGAGGTGGTTATGGTGGGGCCCGAGGTAGTGAAAGGGAAGATTATGAGGCCTCCGTTAAGGGCATTTGGTCCACGAGGAAGGGTCTACATCAGCGCCCACAAGGGTCTGTATCATGAGTTCTGGGAGGAACTTGTGGAGAAAGGAGAGGCAGCCAGACCAGACCTTGTGCTGGGCTTTCATCCAGGTACTCACACACACACACACACACACACACACACACACACACACACACACACACACACACACACACACACACACACACACACACACTGCTGTAACAGTCATTTTTTCCATTTAAACTACAGACTGGTGACCATGAGTGTGATTTGTGATCACAGGTGAACCAATCAACCAAGTTTCATACCCTGCATCACACACACACACACACACACACACACACACACACACACACACACACACACACAGTTTTGTTGATCATTTTGATTATTTTTAAGATTGTGCATATTCATACTGATGGATGAAAGAACACACCTGGAGACGTAAAAAAAATGTGTTAAAGAACCAGAATGTTTTATATTTTAGATTCTATGAAGTAGCTCAAATGTAGCTTCGATGCAGCTCAACACACACATGGCATTTGCTCATCAGATTCACAAGGTGTCACCTGGAATGGTTTTCCAACAATCTTGAGGAGGTTCCAGAGGTGTTAAGTGCTTGTTGGCTGATTTTCATTCCCTCTCCTGTCCAACTCATCCCAAACCATCGCAACTGGATTTAGATTAAGTGATTGATCATTCTCCTTCTTGAATTTATAGCTCTTACAGAACATAGAGATGTGTTTGGGGTTGTTGACCTGTTGGAGAACAAATGGTGGTCCTAAGTGTAAACCAGATGTGATGGCTGCACGTCACTGCAGAATGCTGTGGTCACCATGCTGATTGTGTGTCCCCAATTTTGACTAAATCATCAAAAGTGTCACCAGCATATTTGGACTAGACCAAAGAACAGTTTTTTAGCCTGATTTACGAAGTCTTTACTGAACCCCTCTGAGTCTCTGAGGACCATTTATGTAAATTGGCAGTTTATTATTCTGTTAATTCCAATAAACTTATCCTCTGCAGCAGAGGTAGCTCTTGGTCTTCCTTCCCTGGGACGATCCCCATGAGAGCACTAATAGTGATATTGACTCTGTACTCTCACTTTCCTCTGGAACACAACTGATGCTCTAAAGCACATTAAGAAGGTGAGAAATGTCCCAAATGAACTTTCGATAAAACACACGTGATCTGAAACCCATTCCAGGTGACACCTCATGAATCTGATGAAAGAACGCCATGAGTTTATCGAGCTGCATCAAAGGTACATGAAGCGACTTCGGAGAATTCTAAAATACATTCTGGTTCTTTAACATGTTTTTGTTTACTACAGAATTCCAGATGTTTTCTTTCATACTTTGGATTCTTCAGTATTAATGTACAATGTAGAAAATAATTAAAATAAAGAAAAACACTAAAGGAGATGGTGTGTGTCCAAACTCCTGACTGGTACTGCGCGTGTGTGTGTGTGTGTGTGTGTGTGTGTGTGTGTGTGTGTGTGTGTGTGTGTGTGTGTGTGTGTGTGTGTGTGTGGTCTCTCATTGACAGTTTAATGGTGTTTAACACATTAGTGGGATCTTGACTGCAGCAGCTGTTAGACGTATTGATATCAGACACTGGGATATCAGACATTTTAGGGGTGTGGCCTAATCATGGTTTCAGACAGAGAGGCGTGTGATTGGTTCATAATTCCTCATAAAAAAAAAGCTTTATTTTAAACACCATTACACATCAAACACTGGAAACTGCTCTCATGACTGCTTTAATCGAGTGTGTGTTTATGGATCAGGGACTGAAAACTATTTCATTTATTTGTTTGATTGTTAATTATTTATTTCTGTAAAACATTAAAATGGTTTTATATTAAATGGTTGAGTTTGTGAATTTATGTGAGGTGTTTGTGTGTGTGTGTGTGTGTGTGTGTGTGTGTGTGTGTGTGTGTGTGTGTGTGTGTGTGTGTGTGTGTGTGTGAAGGTTTTCATGCATCTCAGGGTTTAGGAGAAGGCTGGCTTCCCACACTGCTGTTGCTCAGAGACTACAACATCCCCTCACTGTTCACCATGTACAAGTGAGTCTTTCACACACACACACACACACACACACACACACACACACACACACACACACACACACACACACACACACACACACACACACACACACACACCTGATATGAAGAAACAGAAGGAACTTCTCCTTGATGTTCACTCCTCTCTCTCTCTCAGTGATGGAGAGTTGAAGTACTCTCTGCAGATCTTGATGGAATTGGAGATGGACATTAAAGGAACTGGACCGAACCCTTTCAGTTCCCAGAAGCCTGAGCAGGTGCAGTCGAATCCCAACAAAGAGCCGAGCTACTGCAATGCCTTCTACCTGATCTTCCAGGGTCTGCTAGAGGACAAGCTGGATGAGGAGGAGAACTAAAACCTTGACAAACACCTTTAACCTACAAAAAAAATCCATGAAGGAATCCTGAGGAACCTTTAACTTCCACAAACAAACTCTGGAGAAGCTTGAACCTCCACATATAACCCTGAGCTTCAAATATTTAAAACCAAGAGAACCTCTGGAAAACCTTTGATATTTATGGGTATTCTTCAGCCTTTATTCTCTAAGAACATGCCATGAGAAACCATATTCTAAATCTACCTTTTTTCATCATTTCACTACCACCTTTTAAAAACTTTACATTTTTAAAAGCAAGTAGTAACGTTAGAACCTCTGTCTCTTGAACTGCAAACCTTCCAAAAGATGTCTTTTAAAACACAAATATGCTTCCAGAGACATTCAGGTGCCACAAATCCATGAGGAACCTTTAAGCATCTAAGACCGTGTTCTTCAACCCTAGAAAACACACAGAGAAGAACATCAACCAAGCTCTGAGCAATCAATAATCTACAGAAGGTTCAGCATCAAGGAACTTTGAGAGAATCTGCAGATTCAGGGTTAGATCCAAATGGTAAATTCGCATCCACTAAGTGGATAGTCATGATTTTCTTATGGAGGAGTGGATTTTTCATTTTGCTGAAGTTAAACTGTAAAAGATGTTCCTCGGTCGTTCTCTGTATTAATCTGCACTGCCCTCTGGTGGACACACTGAGTAACTGCTCATGGTATACACAATTCTTCTCTCATTTATTTTTTTTTCTTTCATCCACCCATGACATGTAGTCCAGCGTGTCCATGTGATGTTTGATTCTGGATTGTGATTGGTCAGGAGCTGTCTGTAACAGCAGCTCGATCTGTAGTGCAACTTTAAATAAACAGATTGAAACCGTGTTGAAGAGTTGAGATCTTTAATTACCTGACATTTCTGGAAGAGGTGAACCTCAGGACAGAGAAGTTCACACTTCTGATAGTGGTGAGGAGACGAGTGTTTTAGAGACTTTCATGTAACTATAAATGGAAAAAAAAGCAATAGAAACCTGTTATAGTGTGTGTCATAGTTTGAATGGAGACTGTAATGGTGAATGGCCTGATCCTATTAGGAACATGTTTGGTAGCTTCACATTTTGGTATCTACTGGACACCACTGAGGACCCTTAGGACACCAGTAAAGACACTACACTGAGTTTAATGAATTTTGATGATGATGATGATGATGATGATTATGATGATGATGTACAGAAACCCATTGTGTATTGGAAACCAGTTGGTTATAGTGTTACTGGTTCGTTGATGGTAATGGATTGTAATGGAGCTTGTAGTGAAAACCATTAGAACAGAGTGTCATGTTCACTTTATATTTCACTATTTTTTAAGGTGTAACTGGCAAATTGCTGTGGTGAACGGAAATAAACACACACACACACACACACACACACAGACACACACACACACACACACACACACACAGCAGTCGTCCAGTAGTAGTCTGGCATTTGTGTAAATTGCTCCTCAGGCTGAGCCCATCCTCCCTCCCTACACACACACACACACACACACACACACACACACACACACACACACACACACACACACACACACACACCGCCCCTCAAGAACCAGAAGTCAAGAGAAGTTTGGAGAAGGTTTGAGAAGGTCGAGGAGGAGGAGAATATAAAGCCGCCTGCTTGTGCTTCTCAATACAACAGTAGATAAAATATCAGGATCAGAGGAACCGGAAGAGGATCAGAATGACTGAGTGCAGCAGGTAAGAGACCAAACACTGTATTTAGAAAATAAAACTTAAATAACTTAATAAACGTGAAGCCTGGAGGAGGTCTTTAGAGTCCACCACTGCTCAGATGAGTCTTCAAGCTTTCATTCATGTGTTTTTTTTGAAGGATCTCTACATTAATGTGTGTGTTTGCCCCACACACACACACACACACACACACACACTGACAAGATGGAACAGGTGTTAGGGCTACCACGCGGCTGCAGATGTATTTTTAGCTCCAGACCTCCAGCATGTCACACGTTTGAGAATGTTGAACAGTACCACACCTTCCACACATCCACATAAATGAAGAACATTGACAGTAAGGAAGCTGTTGGAGTTATCTCCTGGTACGATGCAGAACTCCTCCATTAGAGCTGTCGCACTCTGGATGGAACTGCAACTGGATGTTGCTATGGTTACAAGTGTTTATAAGCATTACATTCATTTCAAACTCTGTCTCAAGGTCTGACAACATCTCCCTCTTTCTCCCTCAGTTCTTCTCAAGCTGAACCTCTCACATTTCACACTCAGAAGGAAATGTTTGAGAAAATGGAGGAATCCTTTAAATTCTGTGCTGGATGTGGGAAACACCCCTTACAGAGCAGAGACACACTGAAACGCTGTGCAAGGTGAAAACACACATCTCACTGTCCTGAGAGAACATTTTCAGAATAAAGCTTTGGAGAAGCGAGCGTTTTCCCTGGCAGTGCTGTGGGTTCCAGGAGTTTTATCTCACAGGGCTTCTCTTCCTGCAGGTGTGTGAATGTGTATTACTGCAGTAAAGACTGTCAGAAAGACGACTGGGCTGTACATAAGAAGTTCTGTACCAAGTTGCATATGGCTGCAATAGACAGACTGGTGGAGTGGCTCGTTTATACAGGTGAGGATGAAGAGCATCACATCTACTTGCTCAGACCAGGGTTAGAAACCCTGAAAAGAAATGTATTTAAGGGTGGGTGAAGGGATGGGGGGGATTTATAATCAACATACACTGTATGGACAAAAGATTTTTGGACACCTGACCATAAGATTGGTATGTGAAACTTTTAGAACATCTAATTCCACAGTTAGTCTTCTGTTATAATAAGATCCACTCTTCTGGGAAGATGTAGCCGGGTAGCCGGGTGTCCACACTACAGTGTAGGTTTTTGTTGGTTCACATGAATTTTGCAGGAAATATTTAATATTCATTATATTTTGGATATAATTACAATTGTAAGATGTTTTTGTTGGCACACTGGAGTGCATTCGTATATCAGGTGTTACAGTGATAATAATCATAAAGAAAAGTTCAGGAAAGTAGAAAAGTGCTTGGTACTGCATTGTTTGGATTCTGCAGGAGAGCAGTGTATAGATGAAGATATAGTGGATATAAAATCCATGTGTGAAAAAGCACATTACTTTTCACCCAGGCTCTGGGTTCTGGTACTTGGATGTCATCAATCATCACTTTTGTTTGTATGGACAATGTAGTGTAATTGTGCCTCACATTCTGTTTTCTACCCCAACAGGAGACCTGCCCTTCCCTACAGCAGCATGGTCTCGTCCTGTGAAAGAGGTTCGGTGCTGGAATGATTGGCTCTCCATGCAGGGGGACCTCACAGCCCAGGTGGACCCCATCTTATCTGGAAAAAACATGACAGAGCTCTGGACCAATGCGTGCCGGCCACACCCAGTGGAGGCGGAGCTTCGTGAATCTGTGTGGCGAGTGTGTAGCGAGTTCCTCTCACGTCCCCTGACGATAGGTCTCGGAATTCAGATGTTCGGTCTGAACCCGTATTCCCGACCTCTCACCATCCACATCGTTGGGGCAGGAAACGCAGAGACCCTGGGCGCGAGGACGACGGATCTGGATGAGCTAAGTCACATGTTCCCTGAACACCAGGGCCTGGAGGTGGTTATGGTGGGGCCCGAGGTAGTGAAAGGGAAGATTATGAGGCCTCCGTTAAGGGCATTTGGTCCACGAGGAAGGGTCTACATCAGCGCCCACAAGGGTCTGTATCATGCGTTCTGGGAGGAACTTGTGGAGAAAGGAGAGGCAGCCAGACCAGACCTTGTGCTGGGCTTTCATCCAGGTACTTACATTTTAATAAGGGGGCCTCAATTAAAGCATTTTTGATAAATGATCAATTAACCGTATCATGGCAAACCCTGTGCTTTGGCCCCAGTTTCTAAACAAGTTGCATTGTGTGTTTGTGGATTTAGAGAAAGCGTACGACAGGGTGGAGAGAGGAGTTGTGGTATTGTATGACGAAGTCGGGTGTGTCAGAGAAGTATGTGAGGGTGGTGCAGGACATGTATGAGGACAGCAGTGAAGTGTGCAGTAGGAATGACAGCCTGGTTCAAGGTGGGGGTGGAACTGCATCAAGGATCGGCTTTGAGCCCTTTCCGTTTTGCAGTGGTGATGGACAGGTTAAAGGACAAGGTCAGACAGGAGTCTCCCTGGACTATGATGTTTGTGGATGATATTGTGATTTGTGGTGAGAGTAGTGAGCAGGTGGAGAAGATCCTGGAGAGGTGGAGGTACACACTGGAGAGAAGGGGAATGAAAGTCAGTAGGAGTTAGACAGATTACATGTGTGTGAATGAGAGGGAGGGCAGTGGAGGTGTGCGGTTGCAGGGAGAAGAGGTGGAGAAGGTGGAGGAGTTCAGGTACCTGAGGTCAACAGTGCAAAGTAATGGAGAGTGTGTTAGAGAAGTGAAGAAAAGAGTGCAGGCAGGGTGGAGTGGGTGGAGAAGAGTAATAGCAGGAGTGATTTATGATAGAAGAGTATCTGTGAGAGTGAAAGTTTATAGGACTGTGGTGAGACCTGAGATGTTGTATGGTTTAGAGACAGTGGCATTGAGTAAAAGACAGGAGGTGGAGCTGGAGGGAGCAGAGCTGACGATGTTGAGATGTTCATTGGGAGTGACGTTTATTAGAGGGACAGCACATGCAGGACGTTTTGGAGACAAGGTGATTCAGATTGTTTGGTCATGTGCAGAGGAAGGACATGGGGTATATCAGTAGGAGAATGCTGAGGATGGAGGCACCAGGAAGGAAAGAGGAAGACCAAGAAGGAGGTTGATGGATATGGTGACAGAAGACATGCAGGTAGTTGGGTATGGGGACGGATGATCCGCTGTGGCAACCCCTAGTGGGAGAATCCGATAGAAGAAGAAGCAGAAGCAGAAGTGGTCAATACTACCTTTATTTAACCAGGTAGAAACTCACTGAGATTAAAAATCTCATTCACAGGAGTGACCTGGCCAAGATGAGCAGCAATACATTCAGTTACAGACTTACACATCACAAACACAGTTAAAACAATTACATTTCACAAACAAAGTTTAAAAACAGTTACATTTGACAGAGTCGTCTTCCAGTTGCCAAATAGCTACTTTAAACTGTACTTACCAGATTTAGGAACATGGCTTGGCGAGGGTTAGGAAACAGGAAACTCCACATAAAACCACAGTGGAATGTTTTCCAGGACATGTGCACTTTATTCAGATTATTTTAAAATACTGTACCAAAGCTTTGTCATGTGTGTAACAATGATAAAACTAGTTTTGTAGCCTATATCTAGAGTTCTTTGTGCAGAACCGGTAAGTCTCAGTGCACATGACTCCCTAACTTAGAAATTCCATCACATTGTTTCTTATTTATTCTGAGAAATAAAAAAAGGATGATTAAATAAACAAAAAGTACCATGGAGGCATTGAGGATGTGATGATGGTTTTGCTCTACACCTGATGATCATGTTCACAGCTTAGAAGATCAGATCATTTTCAGATGAATCTCTTTCATCAAAATGAACAAATCTTTTATTGAGTTATTTAGTTCATTTCATTCCCCTAATCAGAAATAAAACTAAATGTAGTAGCTTGAGTCCAGCTAGCTGTAATCTACACTTTGAGACCATAGATAGTGGGACTCATTGTCGGGTACAGTAGAGTGGAAGCACAGGAACCGTTTTAGAACTATAGATGAATGGAAGTGGTTGTTCAGGGGTTAAGACTTTGTTTGGAAGTTCGTGGGGTGAAATCCCAGCACTGCCAAGTTGCCATAAATGTGTCTTCAAACCTCAACTGATCAGATATATCATCTCTCAGTGAGACTCTGATAATGTTTAGGCCAGAGTAGAAGCACCAAGATGCAGATAGACAGGAAGCATCTTGAGACTTAGTAAACAGAGCATCTTTATCAGAGAATAAAATCTGAGGAACTATAGATCAGGGATTATAAAACAAACAGGACGTTTTTGTAATAAAATAGGAGTCAAGTACTCAAAGCTGACCCTAGTGGCACTCATAACATACACAGCTTGGAGAAGATCTTCTGAAGATCTGTAAACGGTTTCTATGATTGTGCAGTATAGTGTTCAGCCTTGTGCTGTGTGTGATATGTTTGGTATTGTTGTGGATGTAGGGTTTGATTCCAGGCAGGGAATGACAGATGGATGGTTACCAACCCTGCTGCTGCTTAGAGATTACAACATCCCTGCCTTATTCACAATGAGCAGGTAAGGAGAGGATTCGCTCAAATATCATTCACTCTACATATTCTACATGTTTCATGAAGTAAAGATTAGTAGTTCTGTAAACCCCCCCCCCCCCCCCCCCCCCCGGTCTCTCTCTCGCCTTCTCTCTTTCTGTCTCTCTCTCAGTGACGGAGAGTTGAAGTACTCTCTGCAGATCTTGGTGGAGTTGGAGATGGACATTAAAGGAACTGGACCGAACCCTTTCAGTTCCCAGAAGCCTGAGCAGGTGCAGTCGAGTCCCAACAAAGAGCTTAGTTGCTGCAATGCCTTCTACCTGAACTTCCAGGGTCTGCTAGAGGACAAGCTGGATGAGGAGGAGGACTAGAACCACTTTCTTCTTGTTTTATTATTTATTTAAACAATCTGTGATGTATGCGTTTTATTTATTTGGAGGGTTAGAGTTCTCATCTGGACCGGCGTCTTTTGCATATTACATTATATTAATATATATTACATTATCTGAAGTGATTTCTGGTCCTGGAGGAATCTAATATTCCCTAAACCAAACAGTATCATGAAGAACAAGAAACACACACAACACAACAACACTATAAAACAATATTCCAATCTGAGAAGCACAAGATATCCATGACTTTTAAATGCTTATATACAGTGTGTGTGAAAAGTGTTGGTGTTTTATGGTGTTTGAGAGACACATGCATTTTTCCTTTCATTTCTATAATGTAATGTAATGGTCTGAAGATTTCCTTTGACCAAACAAATCTAAAAATAAACAGATGTTCCGCTTTATTTTCATTAACAAATCCTCCCTTAGCATTAAGAACAGTTTTCCACACTCTTTCTTGTGATGCAATTCATCCCAGAGCAGTTCAGTAGGATTGAGGTGCAGTGACTGGGCAAGTGGTTCCATTCAATTTAACTCAATTCATGTTTATTTGTATTGTGCTTTTAACAGTGAACATTGTCTCAGAGCAGCTTTACACAGATAATGTGGTGATATAAAGAACATCTTATTCATTTTTAGGCTTTTTTTTTTTTTTACCTGTAAAGAAGCGGATCTGGAGGGATCATGGATATGGAGTGTTTGGTGAACTGGGATATTTGGATGCTGTCGTCTCCTCACTCTCACACGTTTGTTGATGGTGGTGTGGTGGCGTCTCTTATCCCAGAGATCCTCATGTCGGTGTTTCCTTCTGCTTCTTCCTTTTAGTTCTGCTGCTACAGTGAATCTTGCTGCATCTAAGGGAGTTTTTTCTTGCCACAGTCTCCACGGCTGCTCATCAGGGATAAACACACACCATTCACCTTAACCGTTGATTTCTGTAAAGCTGCTTTGAGACCATGTCTGTTGTGAAAAGCGCAATACAAATAAACTTGACTTGACTTCTTGCTGGAGTCCCAACTGCACATTAACTTCCATACAACAGCCCCACAGTTGGGGTTATTTGTAGGTACCTCAAATAGCCTGCACCTTTTGATCTAAGTAGGCGTGGAGGATCATCCTGGTACAGAAGTTCACTCAGATACTGCGGTGTGAGAGCGTTAAGTGCTTTATACGTCAGTAGTAGTATTTTATAATCAGTGTGAGATGTAATTGAGAGCAGTGTAGATGATTAAAACAGGGCTGATGTGCGCATATTTTCTAGATCTAGTGAGGACTCTTGCTGCTGCATTCTGAACTAACTGAAGCTTATTTCTGCACTTACTCCAACACCCAGACAGTAAAGCGTTACAGTAGTCTAATCTAGATGTTACAAAAACATCAACTAGTTTTTCTGCATCCTGTAACGACATCATATTTCTAATTTTAGCAATATTTCTAAGGTGAAAGAAGGAGATCCTGGTGATATTATTCACGTGAGCCTCAAAGGAAAGACTCGGGTCAATAATCACACCGAGGTCTTTGACTGCTGTACACGCTGAAACAGAAACACCATCCAGAGATGCTACAGAATCAGAAAGTTTACTTCTACCTGCATGTGGTCCTAGTAAAAGTACTTCTGTCTTATCTGAGTTGAGCAGAAGAAAGTTATCAAGCATCCACTGTCTAATGTCCTTTACACACTCCTCAACATTGTTAAGCTGATCGCTCTCATCTGGCTTTGCTGAAATATACAGCTGTGTGTCATCAGCATAGCAATGGAAGCGAATCCCATGTTTATGAATAATTTCACCAAGAGGCAGCAGATATAAAGAGAAAAGCAGTGGGCCTAAGACAGATCCTTGAGGAACACCAGACTTTACCTCAGAGAGTGTGGAGAACTCACCATTTACATCAACAAACTGATAGCGATCAGTCAAATAAGACCTGAGCCAAGAGAGAGCTGTTCCCTTTATTCCAACAACGTTCTCCAGTCCAGCAAGCAGGAGATGATCAATGGTGTGAAAAGCTGCACTGAGGTCGAGCAAAACAAGTAAAAAGGCAAAACCCTGATCAGAGTCCAATAACAGTCATTTACCACCTTAACTAGCGCCGTCTCTGTGCTATGATGAGGCAGAAATCCTGACTGATACATTTCATAAATGTTGTTCCTCAGTAGATGTGAGCAGAACTGCTGTGCTACAACCTTTTCTAGAATCTTGGAGATAAAGGAGAGATTTGATATTGGACTGTAGTTGGACAGCTGACAGGGTGAAGGCCAGGTTTCTTAATTAGGGGGTTGATACTGCAGTTTGAAGGATTTAGGAACAAAACCAGTGCTAATGGAAGAGTTTATTATTTTAAAACAGGTTCAATTCCCTCTGGAATGATCTGTTTGAATGTTGGTTCCATGATAGATATCAGTCCAGACGTGTTTACGCTCTAAATAACACTCAGAACTCAGACGCATTCGTCATTTCAGCTCATCGTTTTGTTGTACGGTGAAGTCGGTTTCGATGAGCCGCAGTCCAGACGGAACTGCATGGTGTTGAAGTGTGGAACATGAGACATGTTGGTTCAGGATTCCTTTCACTTTCTTCCCTGCTCCAAAACAACCCCAAACTATTCAACGTCAACCTCCATGTGTGAGTGTGGGGGTGAGGGAGTCTGATCACATCAAATCAAGTTTTATTTATATAGCGCCTAACAGCAACCAAAAGGAGCACAAGGCACTTTTCAGTAAAAAAATAAAAATAACAAATAGACAGTAGACAATAAAAATATAAGAAATATAAAAATATAAGAACACAATATATATGTAACATAGCAGTTGAATCAGGGCTACGTGTTAAAAGCTTGTATGAATAAAAATGTTTTCAACTGCGATTTAAAAACACTCAGCACAGTGATGGATCGAATGTGAGCTGGAAGAGCGTCTTCTCTTCTGTTCTCCATCTTACACAAGTTCTTCTGATAGAGACACAAACGTCCCATTTGAATTCCACAGAACTTTCTTCCACTCATTTACTGTCACATGACTGTGTTTCTGCTTTTGTTTGTTGTATCCAGACTGAAGGAACATGCGGGTGCCTGAAGAAGCTCAGGAATCGTAGGCATTTATCTTCTTTTTCAGATATTCCCATGACAATGTTGTCATTGTGTATTGTAAAATGTGCCTTAAAATGAAACTGATCATGCTGAGTTGATCTGCATCAGATTTCACTCTGATTATTGTTGAGCTTCTCCATCCTGCATGATTGGTGTAAGAATGGTTCTCCTGTTACATGAGGATTTCGATCAGATCAGTGTTGAGATTAGATGGTCAGAATGATCATGAGGGGGTTTAACATGAGCATTTTGTCAGGTGAGACATTTGACACAATGTGAGATTTAAAATGAACACACAAGCACAATGTAGGTGATGTTCAGATGGTGTGGAAACACGAGGAACCTTCTCTCACATGAGTTGTGTTTATTTGGAGATATTAATGTCAGGTTTCAGTAACAGTAACTCTGTGAGGGAGATCGGATCTTTTCCTCCACGGGTTTGTGAGGATAAAGCAGGACTTTGAGAAGATATAGAGTTATAAGATTATTTATTCCTGACAGGAAAATGAGTTTCTCTTATTTAGTCTTTATTAGTTATTTAGTCTAATGGAAGTCAGGCGCAGAGCAGCTGAGTCGTTACCATAGCGACGAGCCTCTTTCCCGCCCTACTTTCGATAAATCCCGCCTCCGTTACCTTGATTGGCTGGATTTTATTATTGCGTGTGCCGCGTCTCGCAATATGATTGGCTGGGATTTCTGACATGTGACCTGTCTGCTGAGACTCTTGTGAAATTAATTAACGCGTCTTTAAACATTATAGTGTGTGTCTAAATAAATCGATTTTCAAATACAATATATTAATCTATTACAATATAATAATGTTATAATATAAAGAACACAAGGTAACGTTTTAGCCTCTATTGCGTATACGACAGCTTCCGGTTAAAGAAGCAATACCTCTTTAGGTCTGAACACCCCCCCCCCCCCTTGGGTTGTCCGCGCATGCGCATCAGCGGCGCTCTAAGGGACATGAGTGCAGCTGGAAGCTGGTCAAGGTGAGATACGTGTTTACATTTAAACCGATTTTTATTGTTCATGGTTTATTTCCTCGTGCACGAGCTGTTCAGTTTATTTTTCTCCTCCACCGACACAAGAATGCAGCAAAATGGCGAACGGGTTTTAGCTCCAGTCCTAAAATCCGTTTACATTTACTCTGAATGTGTGAAAAACATGGAGGCTTTCAGAGAGACCTTATGTCGAGTTTAATAACAATTATGAAAAAAATCCGTCGTGAGCATCTAAACTACATTTACTCCCCTGCTGAATGACCAGCAGGTTTTTTTCTTGTCATGTGAATGGCACGAGCGCCTCCCTTACCTGCTCTCTTAGCTCCGCCCACTCTTATGCAGGTGTGTACAGATGTGTTTTAATGTGTACTGGTGTGTACAGGTGTGTACAGTTTTCTTATATGTGTATAGATGGTTAAAGGTGTGTACAGTTGTGTTTAGGTAAGTATATATGGTTTCAGGTGTGTACAGGTGTGTGTATATATACGTACAGTTGTGTTTAGGTGAGTACAGATGGGTACAGGTGTGTACAGGTTTGTATAGATGGATAGAGATGTGTACAGGTGTGTACAGGTTTGTGTAGCTGTGTACAGATTTGTATATATAGATAGAGATGGGTAAAGGTGTGTACAGGTTTGTGTATATGAGTACAGGTTTGTATAGATGTGTACAGGTTTTGTATAGATGTTTACAGGTTTGTATAGGTGTGTATAGATGTGTACAGGTTTGTATAGATGTGTACAGAGGGGTACAGATGGGTACAGGTGTGTACAGGTTTGTATATATGTGAACAGGTGTGTACAGGTTTGTATAGATGGATAGAGATGTGTACAGGTGTGGACAGGTTTGTATAGATGTGTACAGGTTTTGTATAGATGTTTACAGGTTTGTATATATATGTGTATAGGTGTGTATAGATGTGTACAGGTTTGTATAGATGGATAGAGATGTGTACAGGTGTGGACAGGTTTGTATAGATGTGTACAGGTTTTGTATAGATGTTTACAGGTTTGTATATATATGTGTATAGGTGTGTATAGATGTGTACAGGTTTGTATAGATGGATAGAGATGTGTACAGGTGTGGACAGGTTTGTATAGATGTGTACAGATGGGTACAGGTGTGTACAGGTTTGTATATATGTGAACAGGTGTGTACAGGTTTGTATAGATTGATAGAGATGTGTACAGGTGTGGACAGGTTTGTATAGATGTGTACAGATGTGTACAGGTTTGTATAGATGGATAGAGATGGGTAAAGGTGTCTACAGGTTTGTATCGATGGGTACAGGTGTGTATAGATGTGTACAGGTGTGTATAGATGTGTACAGGTGTGTATAGATGTGTACAGGTGTGTATAGATGTGTACAGGTGTGTATAGATGTGTACAGAGTGGTACAGGTGTGTACAGGTTTGTATACTTGTGTACAGGTGTGTACAGAGGGGTACAGGTGTGTAAAGATGGGTACAGGTGTGTACAGGTTTGTATAGATGTGTACAGGTTTGTATAGATGGATAGAGTTGGGTTAAGGTGTTTACAGGTGTGTACATATGTGTACATTTGTTTATAGGTTTGTATAGATGGGTCTGTACAAGTTTGTACAGATTGGTACAGGTTTGTTTAGAGGTGTGTGTACAGGTTTGTTTAGAGGTGTGTACAGGTTTGTTTAGAGGTGTGTGTAAAGGTGTGTACAAGTTTGTTTAGAGGTGTGTGTACAGGTGTGTAAAGGTGTGTGCAGGTTTGTTTAGAGGTGTGTAAAGGTGTGTACAGGTTTGTTTAGAGGTGTGTAAAGGTGTGTACAGGTTTGTTTAGAGGTGTGTACAGGTGTGTAAAGGTGTGTACAGGTTTGTTTAGAGGTGTGTGTACAGGTGTGTACAGGTTTGTTTAGAGGTGTGTGTACAGGTTTGTTTAAAGGTGTGTACAGGTTTGTTTAGGTGTGTATATAGGTGTGTAAAGGTGTGTACAGGTTTGTTTAGGGGTGTACAGGTGGGTTTATAGGTGTGTACAGGTTTGTTTAGGGGTGTACAGGTGTGTTTATAGGTGTGTAAAGGTGTGTACAGGTTTGTTAAGAGGTGTGTACAGGTGTGTTTATAGGTGTGTAAAGGTGTGTACAGGTTTGTTAAGAGGTGTGTACAGGTGGGTTTATAGGTGTGTAAAGGTGTGTACAGGTTTGTTTAGAGGTGTGTACAGGTGTGTTTATAGGTGTGTAAAGGTGTGTACAGGTTAAGAGGTGTGTACAGGTGGGTTTATAGGTGTGTAAAGGTGTGTACAGGTTTGTTAAGAGGTGTGTACAGGTGGGTTTATAGGTGTGTAAAGGTGTGTACAGGTTTGTTAAGAGGTGTGTACAGGTGGGTTTATAGGTGTGTAAAGGTTTGTTTAGAGGTGTGTACAGGTGGGTTTTGAGGTGTGTACAGGTGGGTTTATAGGTGTGTAAAGGTGTGTACAGGTTTGTTAAGAGGTGTGTACAGGTGGGTTTATAGGTGTGTAAAGGTGTGTACAGGTTAAGAGGTGTGTACAGGTGGGTTTATAGGTGTGTAAAGGTGTGTACAGGTTTGTTAAGAGGTGTGTACAGGTGGGTTTATAGGTGTGTAAAGGTTTGTTTAGAGGTGTGTACAGGTGGGTTTTTAGGTGTGTACAGGTTTGTTTAGAGGTGTGTACAGGTGGGTTTATAGGTGTGTACAGGTTTGTTTAGGGGTGTATAGGTGGGTTTATAGGTGTGTAAAGGTGTGTACAGGTTTGTTTAGGCGTGTACAGGTGGGTTTATAGGTGTGTAAAGGTGTGTACAGGTTTGTTTAGGGGTGTACAGGTGGGTTTATAGGTGTGTACAGGTTTGTTTGGGGGTGTACAGGTGGGTTTATAGGTGTGCACAGGTTTGTTTGGGGGTGTACAGGTGGGTTTATAGGTGTGTAAAGGTGTGTACAGGTTTGTTTAGGGGTGTACAGGTGGGTTTATAGGTGTGCACAGGTTTGTTTGGGGGTGTACAGGTGGGTTTATTGGTGTGTAAAGGTGTGTACAGGTTTGTTTAGGGGTGTACAGGTGGGTTTATTGGTGTGTAAAGGTGTGTACAGGTGGGTTTATAGGTGTGTACAGGTTTGTTTAGGGGTGTACAGGTGGGTTTATAGGTGTGTAAAGGTGTGTACAGGTTTGTTTAGGGGTGTACAGGTGGGTTTATAGGTGTGTAAAGGTGTGTACAGGTTTGTTTAGGGGTGTACAGGTGGGTTTATAGGTGTGTAAAGGTGTGTACAGGTTTGTTTGGGTGTGTACAGGTGGGTTTATAGGTGTGTAAAGGTGTGTACAGGTTTGTTTAGGTGTGTACAGGTGGGTTTATAGGTGTGTAAAGGTGTGTACAGGTTTGTTTGGGTGTGTGCAGGTGGGTTTATAGGTGTGTAAAGGTGTGTACAGGTTTGTTTAGGTGTGTACAGGTGGGTTTATAGGTGTGTAAAGGTGTGTACAGGTTAAGAGGTGTGTACAGGTGGGTTTATAGTTGTGTAAAGGTTTGTTTAGAGGTGTGTACAGGTGGGTTTATAGGTGTGTAAAGGTTTGTTTAGAGGTGTGTACAGGTGGGTTTTTAGGTGTGTACAGGTTTGTTTAGAGGTGTGTACAGGTGGGTTTATAGGTGTGTAAAGGTGTGTACAGGTTTGTTAAGAGGTGTGTACAGGTGGGTTTATAGGTGTGTAAAGGTTTGTTTAGAGGTGTGTACAGGTGGGTTTTTAGGTGTGTACAGGTTTGTTTAGAGGTGTGTACAGGTGGGTTTATAGGTGTGTACAGGTTTGTTTAGGGGTGTATAGGTGGGTTTATAGGTGTGTAAAGGTGTGTACAGGTTTGTTTAGGCGTGTACAGGTGGGTTTATAGGTGTGTAAAGGTGTGTACAGGTTTGTTTAGGGGTGTACAGGTGGGTTTATAGGTGTGTACAGGTTTGTTTGGGGGTGTACAGGTGGGTTTATAGGTGTGCACAGGTTTGTTTGGGGGTGTACAGGTGGGTTTATAGGTGTGCACAGGTTTGTTTGGGGGTGTACAGGTGGGTTTATAGGTGTGTAAAGGTGTGTACAGGTTTGTTTAGGGGTGTACAGGTGGGTTTATAGGTGTGCACAGGTTTGTTTGGGGGTGTACAGGTGGGTTTATAGGTGTGTAAAGGTGTGTACAGGTTTGTTTAGGGGTGTACAGGTGGGTTTATAGGTGTGCACAGGTTTGTTTGGGGGTGTACAGGTGGGTTTATTGGTGTGTAAAGGTGTGTACAGGTTTGTTTAGGGGTGTACAGGTGGGTTTATTGGTGTGTAAAGGTGTGTACAGGTGGGTTTATAGGTGTGTACAGGTTTGTTTAGGGGTGTACAGGTGGGTTTATAGGTGTGTAAAGGGGTGTACAGGTTTGTTTAGGGGTGTACAGGTGGGTTTATAGGTGTGTAAAGGTGTGTACAGGTTTGTTTGGGTGTGTACAGGTGGGTTTATAGGTGTGTAAAGGTGTGTACAGGTTTGTTTAGGTGTGTACAGGTGGGTTTATAGGTGTGTAAAGGTGTGTACAGGTTTGTTTAGGGGTGTACAGGTGGGTTTATAGGTGTGTACAGGTTTGTTTGGGGGTGTACAGGTGGGTTTATAGGTGTGCACAGGTTTGTTTGGGGGTGTACATGTGGGTTTATAGGTGTGCACAGGTTTGTTTGGGGGTGTACAGGTGGGTTTATAGGTGTGTAAAGGTGTGTACAGGTTTGTTTAGGGGTGTACAGGTGGGTTTATAGGTGTGCACAGGTTTGTTTGGGGGTGTACAGGTGGGTTTATTGGTGTGTAAAGGTGTGTACAGGTTTGTTTAGGGGTGTACAGGTGGGTTTATTGGTGTGTAAAGGTGTGTACAGGTGGGTTTATAGGTGTGTACAGGTTTGTTTAGGGGTGTACAGGTGGGTTTATAGGTGTGTAAAGGGGTGTACAGGTTTGTTTAGGGGTGTACAGGTGGGTTTATAGGTGTGTAAAGGTGTGTACAGGTTTGTTTGGGTGTGTACAGGTGGGTTTATAGGTGTGTAAAGGTGTGTACAGGTTTGTTTAGGTGTGTACAGGTGGGTTTATAGGTGTGTAAAGGTGTGTACAGGTTTGTTTGGGTGTGTACAGGTGGGTTTATAGGTGTGTAAAGGTGTGTACAGGTTTGTTTAGGGGTGTACAGGTGGGTTTATATGTGTATAGGTGTGTGTTATAATCTGACGTGTCCTTGTGTGAGAAAACATCATGAGCACAGCTGTTTCACCTGGGGAAGGGGGCGTGCATGTAAACGACCGTGCCTTGATTATAATAAACACCTTCTTTTGGGAGAAGCGCATGGTGTTTTCTCACACCAGGACACGTGAGATACAGGACGACACGTCGTACCCCGGATGATTCTGATTGATCAGATCAGTAACACGCACTACCCGTATCCCAGAGTAACACGGCCTCCCCAATTAGTCGAAGTGGTTTAGGGGATTAAAGTGCTATTTAAGCGTTGGGTTACACAGGTAACCTTGTTTTGGTTCTTATTTCTCTCTTCGACTCGTCTGAGTCTCACGATGGCTGAGGTTACTGATGGAGCGAGACTTTGTATAGATGTGTTCAGATACATACAGATTGGTACAGGTGTGTACAAATATGTACAGATGGGTATAGATGTGTACAGGTTTGTATAGATGTGTACAGATGTGTGCATGTGTGTATAGATGTGTACAGATGTTTTTCTTTCCTTATTCTCCTCAGGGATAGTAAGCGTTAGTCTCACTCTGGAACGTCTACTCTGTGCTTGTATACGAAGGTCAGAGGTCATGGGGGAGGACTTTGGGGTTTTTGTGGACTGGTCGCTGATGGGTGACGTGTCCCGGGAGGCAGCACCGGGAAAAACAGACTACACTGACGCTAAAGAGCGTAAGCGTCACGCCCGCTCGGGTCAGTGGGTGAAGAGCCACTCGCAGCGAGCGCAGGTATATCGGCGCCTCCTCAAAGCGCTGCCGTGCAGATCGGTCACGCCCGATGCTGGCGTCTACCGAGCCGCCGTGCAAAAATACACCAAACGTGACAGCGTTGCGGAGGTGAAACTGAAGAACGGGGAAATGTTCGGCGTGACGTTGCCCGAGTTTGCGTCCGGAGCGCCCGTTCCACATTACTGTTTAAAGCGCGAGTCTGCGATTTGTCTGGGCAACATTTTGGAGCGTCTGGCCTCCGAATTCCCGGACGTTTCCTACTGCCCCCTGTTGCCTGCTGTCACCGCGCTGCTTCTTCACTGGAGCTCGGACGAGGCTCAGTGTTTTGAAGCGGCGGCTCGGTTGTTAGCGACGGCCCAACAGCAGCGCATGCTACACCAAACCTTTCTGGCCCACCGTGCTTCCTGCATGACCTTCGGCGACCTTGCGCGCAAGCACTGCCCTGCCTCTCACGCATACATGGTTTCCCAGGCGAGCGAGAAGAAGGAGGACGTGGCGGAGGTGTATGGAGACTGGCAGCGTTGGGTGTTTGGCGATCTTCCGCTCTCCCATGCCGCCCGGGTCATGGACGTCTTCCTGGTGGAAGGATCTAAAGTGCTGTACCGAGTTGCTCTGGCTGTGCTGAAGCTCTACAGAAAGCACAAACTGGACAGGAGGACAAGCAGGAAAGAGTTGGACACGGTCAGGGGGGACATGCGGGAGTTTGTGAAGGGGATCGCCAGCATCGCCAGTCCTGATAAGTTGATGGAGAAAGCCTTTGCTATAAGGCTCTTTAGCAGAAAGGAGATCAACCTCCTGCAGCTGGCCAATGAGAGAGCACTCCAGCAGAAAGGCATCACCCTCCAACAGAAGAGGTAATCAATAACCAATCGCTTATAGACAATCATTTATAACCACTCATCTATACCCAGTCATCAATAATTCCTCAATAACCAATTATCAATAATTACTCAATAACCAGTCATAAATAACCAGTCATCAATAATCACTCATCAATAAACAGATATCAACAACCAATCATTTATAACCAGTCAAAACTAATCAATACACTCTGTCTCACTCTCCCTCTGTCTCACTATCTGCCCCCTTTCTCTCTCCCTCTGTCAGTTTGTCACCTCTCTTTGTCTCACTCTCACCCTTTTCTTTATCTCTCCCTTTCTCACTTTCTTCCTCTGTCCCATCTCTTTCTCCCTCTGTCCAACTCCCACTATCTTTCTCTACCTCTGTCTCACTCTCCCCCTGTCTCTTCCTTCATTTTCTCACTCTATCTCACTCTCTCTCACTCTGCATCTCTGACTCTTCCTTTGTCTCACCCTCTCTCTCTGATTTCATTCCTCTGTCTCCCTCTCTGTTTGTCTCTCTCTCCATCTCTCTCCCTCTCTGCCTCGTCAA
>NC_139574.1:937774-981450 GCF_946808225.1 Silurus aristotelis
ATTTGCGATCGTGTGTGATTGTGTATGGTTTGTGGTTTTTGCAGTTGTGTTTGGTTATTTGCGTTGGTTATTGATGGATGTTTGTGGTGCAGGGGCTGGTGATGGTTGTGTGTGGTTGTTGGTGGTTTGTGGTGCAGGGGTGGTGGTGGTTGTTGATGGTTGTTTGTGGATGTTTGTGGTGCAGGGGGTGGTGATGGTTGTGTGTGGTTGTTGATGGTTGTTTGTGGATGTTTGTAGTGCAGGGGTGGTGATGGTTGTGTGTGGTTGTTGATGATTGTTTGTGGTGCAGGGGGTGGTGATGGTTGTGTGTGGTTGTTGATGGTTGTTTGTGGATGTTTGTGGTGCAGGGGTGGTGATGGTTGTTGATGGTTGTTTGTGGTGCAGGGGTGGTGATGGTTGTGTGTGGTTGTTGATGGTTGTTTGTGGTGCAGGGGTGGTGATGGTTGTGTGTGGTTGTTTATGGTTGTTTGTGGTGCAGGGGTGGTGATGGTTGTGTGTGGTTGTTGATGGTTGTTTGTGGATGTTTGTGGTGCAGGGGTGGTGATGGTTGTGTGTGGTTGTTGATGGTTGTTTGTGGTCCAGGGGTGGTGATGGTTGTTTGTGGATGTTTGTGGTGCAGGTGGTGGTGATGGTTGTGTGTGGTTGTTGATGGTTGTTTGTGGTGCATGGGTGGTGAAGGTTGTTGATGGTTATTGATGGTTGTTTGTGGTGCAGGGGTGGTGATGGTTGTGTGTGGTTGTTGATGGATGTTTGTGGTGCTGGTGGTGGTGATGGTTGTGTGTGGTTGTTGATGGTTGTTTGTGGTGCAGGGGTGGTGGATGTTTGTTTGTTAATGGTTGTGTATGGATGTTTGTGTGGTGTTAATGGTTGTGTGTGGATGTTTGTGGTGCAGGGGTGGTGATGGTTATTTATGGTTTTTGTTGTGCAGGGGTGGTGATGGTTGTGTTTGGTTGTTGATGTTTGTTTGTGGTGCAGGGGTGGTGATTGTTGTGTGTGGTTGTTGATGGTTGTTTGTGGTGCAGGGGTGGTGATGGTTGTGTGTGGTTGTTGATGATTGTTTGTGGTGCAGGGGTGGTGATGGTTGTGTGTGGTTGTTTGTGGATGTTTGTGGTGCAGGGGGTGGTGATGGTTACTGATGGTTGTTTGTGGTGCAGGGGTGGTGATGGTTGTGTGTGGTTGTTGATGGTTGTTTGTGGTGCAGGGGTGGTGATGGTTGTTGATGGTTGTTTGTGGATGTTTGTGGTGCAGGGGGTGGTGATGGTTATTGATGGTTGTTTGTGGTGCAGGGGTGGTGATGGTTATTGATGGTTGTTTGTGGTGCAGGGGTGGTGATGATGGTTATTGATGGTTTTTTGTGGTGATGGTTATTGATGGTTGTTTGTGGTGCAAGGGTGGTGATGGTTGTTTGTGGTGCAGGGGTGGTGATGGTTGTGTGTGGTTGTTGATGGTTGTTTGTGGATGTTTGTGGTGCAGGGGGTGGTGATGGTTATTGATGGTTGTTTGTGGTGCAAGGGTGGTGATGGTTGTTTGTGGTGCAGGGGTGGTGATGGTTGTTGATGGTTGTTTGTGGTGCAGGGGTGGTGATGGTTGTGTGTGGTTGTTGATGGTTGTTTGTGGTGCAGGGGTGGTGATGGTTATTGATGGTTGTTTGTGGTGCAGGGGTGGTGATGGTTATTGATGGTTGTTTGTGGTGCAGGGGTGGTGATGGTTATTGATGGTTGTTTGTGGTGCAGGGGTGGTGATGGTTATTGATGGTTGTTTGTGGTGCAGGGGTGGTGATGGTTGTTTGTGGTGCAGGGGTGGTGATGGTTATTGATGGTTGTTTGTGGTGCAGGGGTGGTGATGGTTGTGTGTGGTTGTTGATGGTTGTTTGTGGATTTTTGTGGTGCAGGGGGTGGTGATGGGAACGCGCTGTATATCGACTCGGAGCTGAATCATGGCCAGACGAGTTGCTGCTCCACCTTCGACAATCCACCGCTGTGTTCCGAGAACTTCCAGATTGCCGTCCTGGAGGTTTGGGGTTTCCAGGACACCATGGAAACCTAACAGCCAATCAGCACATCCGGAGAGAGAGAGAGTGCTGTGGTTATCATCACAGAGAAGATCTTATATGGTTATATATTATATCACACTATACTCCAGGTGATGACGCTGATCGTGAACCTACATTTCACAGACAGCTTCCTGAAAGAACCCCACCAGCACACTCGAGAACATCCCACAAGCATCAGATCAATTACGTTTAATATCAGTGTCTGCTCTCAGCTTCCTGCTTTCTAATCATCATTTCCCCTGTATCATCTTATCAGTATAATTATTTCTGAGCTAATTATCACAGTCAATTGCCATACTGACATATCGTTACATCCCTAACCACAATCAGCCTTTTTCATACCATATAGCACTATGCTACCTGCTGTATCAGGTTACGCTATCAGACCCATATACATCACCACACACTGCACACTCTACACAATACCCATAATGCACTGTAGTCTTATTATAATTATTATTATTACTTTTTGAATCACATTTTATTATTTTTCTCTATTTATCAATCATCTTTTATTGGCTAGCGCTCGTCATAGCGCGCTAATGCTAGTTTCATACCTGATCGCTATCGTTCCTGGTTGTTGATCATATCAGTGTGTTTGATGAATGTTGTATGAATGTTACATCAGCGTTAGATAAACAGTCTGTGTAGATTTGCCAAATGTGTTATCAAGTAAGTTTTGTGTTTGTGTATAGATGTCTCTCTGTGTGTGTGTGTGTGTGTGTGTGTGTGTGTGTGTGTGTGTGTGTGTGTGTGTGAGAGAGAACGTTCCTACTTGTGAAATTAAACATATTAATGAAGTGTGTGTGTGTTAATGAAGTAATGTGTAAAGCATATCATTAAAATGTGTAATTAATTAAATGGTAAAGTCTTAAAGATGAAGAATGTTGATGTTAAAATAACATGCTCTATAACAGTCTGTGTGTGTGTGTGTGTGTGTGTGTGTGTGCGCGCGCAAGCGTGTGTTCACCAGTATTATTATCATTAAGTAAAGCATGTATAATAAATGTCAATAATGTTTAATAAAGTGTTTAAAACAAACACTTGAGACAACTGATATCTTCTCCACACCACCAGTCTTACTTATACCCAGTCTCTAGAGTCCTGATTTTTTATTAGACTCCTCTCAGTATCCCTGGCTTTTGGTAAGACCTGTCTCCCCAGTCCCTAGAGCACTGACTCTTGAATTAACCAGTCTCTAGAGCTTTAACACTCGATTAGATCCAGCCTCTAGTGCCCCGAATTTCAGTAAGACCTGTTGCTAGAGCCCTGACTCTTAGACAGAGTCTCTAGGGCCATGACTCTTGAATAAACCAATCTTTACAGCCCTTTGTTAGGCCCAGTTTCTAGAGCCCCAACTTTGGATTAGACCAGTGTCTAGAGCCCTCACACTTGGTTAGACCCTGTTTCTAGAGCCGTGACTCTTAGTTGGACCCCCTCTTTACAGCCATGGGTCTTGGTTTGACCAGCTTATAAGGTTTGGATACTTTGTTAGTAGCCTAGTCTTTAGGGCCCTGAGTCTTGGTTAGACCAGTCTCTGGAACGCTTGGTCCCGACTCTTGAATAAACCAGTGTCTAAAGCACTGACTCTTGGCTAGACCCAGTATCTAGAGCTTCAATGCTTGATTAGACCCAGTCTCTAGGGCCCTGATTCTTAGTTAGACCAGTCTCTAAAGCTTCAACACTAGATTAGACCCAGTCTCTAGAGCTGACTCCTGACTTTTGGTTATATCTTCCCATATGGACCTGATTTTTGGTGAGACTTGTCTCTAGAACCCTGACATAAGCCCTGACTTTAGACCAGACCCACTTCTGATTCAGTTTTTAGATCTTAAAGAATTTGTGTTAGAGCAGGAAACATGCTACACAATAGCAGCTGTGGTGTGTGGTGACTTTTACTCAGGTGTAATCTCTGATTTAGTCTGTGTGTCAGTGATGTGTGTGTGTGTGTGTTAGAGTGTGACTCAGCTGTCTGGGTTATATATAATTCAGACCACAGGGACTGATACACTTTACACACTGTACATAAAGAGGAAACTGATACCTACATGGATTTAACATTCAAACAAAGTGGATGCAGATGTGTGAAATCAAAGCCTATACACTTACAGGAAGGTAATCTGACTAATCTGATTTTCCCCGACACAATCAACACTACACTATACTGTATAAATATCCTTTTTTTTCCTTCTTCAGAACATTCATATTCAACAAAAACAGTCAACAAACAATGCCCAACTTTTGCAATGCTGGTGAAAATGAACAAGAGAAAGAAAAGGGGAAACATAACTAACTAAATAAAAACAATAATAATCAAATCACATGTTAAAACTCAAAATATTACTTAAAAAGACATCGATATAATCGAGGTATGGAGTCCACACTTTGTGAAAAGCTTCAGTAGTCTGAGGAGTAACACAGGTCAAGAACTCTAAGGGCTTGTCGTTGATCCAGGTTAATGATATATTTTTTCTAGCAGCAAAGGCAAGAATATCAAATAAACGCTTATTAAATTTCTTCTGAAGGTGTCTGACTGGGAGACCCAAAATCAAAGACAACGGGTCCATCTGTAGCTCCTGTCCAAACAACAACTTCTGACCAATAAATTCAAATTATAGTACAATTCCATAATAAGTGGGTGTAGTCTCCCATTTCCACCTTACATTTAATACATAATAGTGAACTATCTGAGTCAAACTTGCTTCTAAGAAGTGGTGTAATATGCAATCTCTGCACAATCCTGAGCTCAATCGCTTTGGCCCTATTGCAAACACATATCTTTTTTGTCTCACTCCAGATCAGTTCCTATTCCTCCTCTGTGATGGTCAATTGTAACTCCCTCTCACATCATCTTTTAGGGTGTTTTCACACCTAGTTCGTTTGAGCCCTCCAAACGCTCTCGGAGCGGTTCAGTGTGTATATGTAAACAAACCAAGTGATCTCAGACCCTTTAAAAGGACCCACAAACGAACCGTACTCAGACCACCTCCACCAGAGGTGGTCTGAGTACGGTTCGTTTGTGGGTCCGTTTGTGGTTCGATTTGTTTGTGACATGTGAAAGCATTGAGGTCCCGGTCCGCTTTGCGTTTCGTTTCGGTAAATGTCCCTGGGGGCTTGCCAGACCAGCAGCCGTGTTCCGTCACTGCTGAAACACAAAACTTTTCAACATGGCAGGTCGTGTAGTCGTGTGGTCTTATGAAGAGAGCTGTGCACTTATTGATATTTGGAAAGAGGATGGCATTAAACGCCAACTATTCTCAACACATAAAAACATAAAAGTATTTCTTCTGTTTTCTCAAAAACTGAAGGAAAGGGGCTACAACAACAGCACCACAATGTCGCGCAAAAGTGAAAACACTACGACAGAAGTACACGAGCACACGTGATAAAATTTCACAGAATTCTGGGTTCTGAGTTCTTATGAGGTTGAGGTGTGAACACGAAAGGGTCTGAGATCACTTCAATACTAAAGAGGACCAAAAAGAAAACTGGGTTCTCTTTTAAGTCTTTTATATTGTGAACACGAAAGGGACTTAGGTCACATTTGCTTAGATCACTTTCTGGTTCACTTTAAATGAACTGGGTTTTGGTTCTTTTAAAACGAACTATATGTGAAAAACACCCTTCAACTCCTTGGTGTTCACCACCTCGTATAAACAGAGAGCGCTATAAAAATAAATGATCTGCTTATACGATGGGGGGTTCAGCAAACACTTCTTCATAACTTGACATGGAGGAATTGGTTACCAGAGTAGTATTTTTAAAGATATAATCCCTGATTTAAAGAAACCTTAAAAAAAATAATAATAATAAATAAATTTTGGCATTGTATATTTTATCACCAAATATTCAAAAGACATTAAAGAACTTCCAGTAAACAAATCGCAGAGTCTGCATATCCCATAAGTGTTCCAAGCTTTAAAACCAGAGTCTGACAGACTTGGTGTAAACTCTGGGTTATTGTTAATGGGAGTTAGAGAAGAAGACCATTCAGCCCTGCCCTCTATCCTACGTGTAATAGACCAGGCCTTCCACATATTCCATACAATTCTGTTACCACATAAAGACTACTTTGAAGCCTCTAACAAATCATAGATTCTTTAGAAGGCAAGACGACGGAGAGGCCAGCCAAATAGACCCAGGGTCCTCTTTAAGCCATTTAGCCAGGAATCTTTGCTGGCAGACCAACTGATATTTTCTTACATTTGACAAATCCAAGCCCCCAGAAGAGCTGGAGAGTTTTAGTCTAATGAACTAAGCCAACGACACACACTCCGGGCGGATAGGACATTAGATGGTTCTGGTAAGACCAGAGGCGGTGGATTGTGCATTTACGTTAACAAAGCTTGGTGCACAAACTCTGTTATTGTTGAGAGTCATTGTTCAACTAACCTGGAGTTTCGAATGGTTAAATGTAGACCGTTTTATCTACCGCGGGAGTTCACTTCCACCATTATTACAGCAGCTTACATTCCCCCTGATGCTGATAAGATAAGATGAGATAAGATAAACGTTTATTCGTCCCACAGTGGGGAAATTTCTTTGTTACAGCAGCGTGAAAAAATAAAAAATAAATGCAAATATTTAAAAGAATAGACATTCTATAGTATACAAGTATATACACAACACAATGTATAAATACAAATGAGGAAAAAGTACGTATTGCAGGTAATATTGCACGTATTGCAGGTGATATTGCACATAGGTAGTATTATTACACAGTAAAACAGTAATAACAGTAACTATTACACCATTGAACAGTAAAACCAGTGTGTATTATGGTTAATGGTTCACTGGGAGCAGCTTTGATTGTAAAGTCTAATAGCAGCAGGGAGAAAAGACCTTCTGTATCGCTCCTTCAGACACTTAGGATGTAACAGTGTGTCACTGAAGGAGCTGCTCAACGAGATAACAGTTTCGTACAGGGGGTGAGAGGCGGTGGGCAGCAATGATGATAGTTTTGCTACCATCCTCCTTTCTCCCACCTCCTGTACAGTGTCCAGGGGAATCCCCAGGACTGAGCTGGACTTCCGGATCAGCTTGTCCAGTCTCTTTCTGTCTGCAGTAGAGATGCTGCTACCCCAGAAGACCACACCATAGAATATGGCTGCTGCCACAACAGAGTCAAAAAAAGGTCTTCAGTAGCTCTCCCTGCACTCCAAAAGACCTTAGTCTCCTCAGCAGAAACAGTCTGCTCTGCCCTTTCTTATAAAATGCCTCAGTGTTGTCTGTCCAGTCCAGTTTGTTATTTTAGATGAACACCAGGGTATTTGTAAGAGTCCACTCTCACAATGTCCTTTCCCTGAATGTTTACCAATGGAAGTGATGAAGTGGGTTTGTGCCTACAGAAATCCACCACCAGTTCTTTGGTTTTCCCCGCGTTTATCTGGAGGCAGCTCCGTTGGCACCAGTCCACAAAGTTCTGTATAAGTCCTCTGTACTCTCTGTCATCATCATTCGTGATCAGACCGACGATGGCAGAGTCATCAGAGAACTTCTGTAGGTGACAGGTTGCTGAGCTAAACATGAAGTCTGCAGTGTATATGGTGAAGAGAAACGGGGCTAGAACCATTCCCTGCGGGGCTCCAGTGTTGCAGACAATCATGTCAGACTCACAGTCACGAGTTCTCACATACTGTGGTCGGTCTGTAAGGTAGTCCAGTATCCAGGCTTGGCTTGCTTGCTATGAAAGAACTTTATGCGGCCATAAGTAAACAGACTGTTTATCCGTTCAAGCTGCGTTTATTGTTGCAGAAGATTTTAATCACTCAAACTGATTGAGGCAGTGCTCCCCAAATTCCACCAGTTACACCTGTTTACTGTTACACCAGAGGGAACAAAACCTTATACCATGTATACACAAACATGGCTGGAGCTTACGTTGTGACCCCCCTCCCCCACCTAGAACAGTCAGATCACCTTTCTTTGTTCCTCACCCCCAAATATGCACCCCTCATCAATTGGGTGAAGCCATCAGTGAGAACCATCAAGGTGTGGCCCGCAGAAGCAGATTTCACACTCAAGGAAAGGTTTCTACACACAGACTGGACTACATTTGCTTCTCAGGCCACTAGTGACACTCACACAGACATCGACTGCTACACCTCCTCTGTACTGGATTACATCAATACCACCATAGACAGTGTTACTATTCAAAAACAGATCATCACATACCCAAATCAGAACCCATGGATGAACAAATGGGTGCGCCTCCTGTTGAAGGCACGCACTACTTCCTTCAGATCAGGCGACGCTCAGGCCTACAGCAATCCCAGAGCTAACCTGAAGAGGGGCATCAAAGAGGCCAAGCACTGCTACAAGCAAAAGATAGAAAAGCATTTTTCCAACTCTGACCCTCGACGCTTGTGGCAAGGCATCCAAGCCATCAGTGATTACAAATCCTCCCACTCCACCCGCGCTGCCACTGATGTCCTCTTCTTGAATAAGCTTAATGACTTTTATGCTTTATGACTTTGAGAGAGACAATAGATAAACTGCCACCAGCTCAAACTCTCGGCTGATCACTGTCCAATCACACTCTCCTCCACAGATGTCTGCAACGCACTGAGCCGGATCAGCGCACACAAAGCCGCTGGACCAGACAACATCCCTGGACGCGTACCCAGGGCATGTGCTGAGCAGCTCGCTGGGGTCTTTACTGACATCTTCAACCTGTCTCTTGCCCAAGCAGCTGTTTCTACTTGCTTTAAATGCACCTTCATTATGCCAGTGCCAAAACACTCCAACCCAACTGCCTGAACGACTACCGCACTGTAGCACTGACACCCATTGTCATGAAGTGCTTTGAGTGGCTGGTCCTGGCACACCTGAAAGACTCTCTGCCATCCACATTGGACTCTTACCAGTTTGCCTACCGCAGCAATAGGAGCACAGAAGATGCAGTTTCCATGGCACTGCACTCTGTGCTCACACACTTGGACAATAAAAACACTTATGCTGTTTGTTGACTTCAGCTCAGCATTTAATACCATCATTCCATCCAAGTTAATAGCCAAACTTGTAGATCTGGGCATTAACACCTCCACTTGCAACTGGATTATGGACTTTCTGACCAACAGACTTAGGCCTACAGGGAGGAGATCCAGCACCTAGCCACATTAAATTAAATAGGACTGAACGCACAGCCAGCACCTCTGATCTAAAGATAGGATTGCTGAATATTAGATCTCTCACGTCAAAAGCGCTGACTATAAACGAAATTATTACCGACCAGGAGTTTAATATAATGTGTTTGACAGAAACGTGGATTAAATGGAATGAATATTTAGCATTAAATGAGGCGAGTCCTCCTGGGTATAGTTACATACACCAACCACGTCTAAATGGCAGAGGAGGCGGAGTCACAGCTATTTATAATAATAATCTAAGCGTCACACAAAAGACTAAACACAAATGTAAAGCAGGTCCAGTCAGTTAATTCCACTAATTAATTATTTATAGGCCCCCAGGGGCCCGACTCTGATTTTCTCATAGAATTTGCAGATTTCATCACAAATGTAGCTACATCTTTACACAAAGCATTAATTATTGGTGACTTTAATATTGATTTTGATAATCAGGAGGACTCCTTAAGAGCAGCAGTTGTGTCCATTCTACAGTCAGTTGGAATTAATCAGAATGTTATAGGACCCACTCATAGTGGTGGACACACTCTCGATTTGTTGTTAACATTTGGATTAAAAATAAAAAACGTAGTCATAATTCCACAGTCTGAAGCTATTTCAGACCATTATCTCATCTCGTTCAAAATTTGCCTCAGTCATTGCATTACTACTTCACCACGTTATCGTGTTAAGCGTACTTTCATGTCAGCTACAGCAGCGCGTTTTATTAACAATCTTCCAGAAATTACGATATTAGATAGATCTCCGTCTGACCCTGCAGAGCTCAACTGGGCCACTAAACACCTAGAATCAACATTACGTTATACCCTAGATGATGTAGCTCCCCTTAAGACCAAAATGATCAGGGAGAAAAAATTTGCACAGTGGTATAATGATCATACACGCACCTTAAAACAGACCACTCGAAAATTAGAACGTAAATGGCGTCAAACAAAATTAACAGTATTTCAAATAGCATGGAAGGAGAATCTCCTAATTTATAGAAAATCTCTTAGTGCTGCTGATCAGCATATTTCTCCACCCTCATAGAAAATAACAAGCAGAATCCTAGATTTTTATTCAGCACGGTAGCAAAATTAACAGGGAATAAAAGCACTGCACTCACATGCACACCATCAATAGGTACTAATGATTTCATGAACTTTTTTAATAATAAAATTTAAAACATCAGGCAAGAAATCCAGACGGTTAATATAAATCCAAATTATTTTACAAGTAACCCTGTAGACAGCAGTGTAATTATAACAGATAATCAAGCTTTACTCCTATTCACGAGAATGACTTAATTTCATTAATTTCCTCTTTAAAACCATCAACCTGCATCTCCATCCCTCACCTACAAGTTTCTTTAAACAGATCACTCCAGAGGTAATTGAACCTGTTTTAAAAAATAATAAACTCTTCCCTTAGCACTGGTTTTGTACCAAAATCCTTCAAACTGCAGTATCAACCCCCTAATTAAGAAACCTGACCTTCAACCTGTCAGCTGTCCAACTACAGTCTAATATCAAATCTCCCCTTTATCTCCAAAATTTTTGAAAAGGTTGTAGCACAGCAGTTCTGCTCACACCTACTTATGAATAACATTTTTGGAATGTATCAGTCAGGATTTCGGCCTCATCATAGCACAGAGACTGGGCTATTGATCATCTCCTGCTTGCTGGACTGGAGAACGTTTTTGGAATAAAGGGAACAGCTCTCTCTTGGTTCAGGTCTTATTTGACTTATTTGACTTATTTGACTGATCAGTTTGTTGATGTTAATGGTGAGTTCTCCACACTCTATGAGGTAAAGTTTGGTGTTCCTCAAGGATCTGTCTTAGGCCCACTGCTTTTCTCTTTATATCTGCTGCCTCTTGGTGAAATCATTCATAAACATGGGATTCGCTTCCATTGCTATGCTGATGATCCACAGCTGTATATTTCAGCAAAGCCAGATGAGAGAGATCAGCTTAACAATGTTGAGAAGTGTGTAAAGGACATTAGACAGTGGATGCTTGATAACTTCCTTCTGCTCAACTCAGATAAGACAGAAGTACTTTTACTAGGACCACATGCAGATAGAAGTAAACTTTCCGATTACGTAGCATCTCTGGATGGTGTTTCTGTTTCAGCGTGTACGGCTGTCAAAGACCTCGGTGTGATTATTGACCCGAGTCTTTCCTTTGAGTCTCACGTGAATAATATCACCAGGATCTCCTTCTTTCACCTTAGAAATCTTGCTAAAATTAGAAATATGATGTCGTTACAGGATGCAGAAAAACTAGTTGATGTTTTTGTAACATCTAGATTAGACTACTGTAACGCTTTACTGTCTGGGTGTTGGAGTAAGTGCAGAAATAAGCTTCAGTTAGTTCAGAATGCAGCAGCAAGAGTCCTCACTAGATCTAGGAAATATGACCACATCACCCCTGTTTTAATCATCTACACTGCTCCCAATTACATCTCACACTGATTATAAAATACTACTACTGACATATAAAGCACTTAACGCTCTCACGCCGCAGTATCTGAGTGAACTTCTGTACCAGGATGATCCTCCACGCCTACTTAGATCAAAAGGTGCAGGCTATCTTTTGGTTCCTCAAATAATGAAGACTCCAGCAGGGGGCAGATCTTTCTCTTATAAAGCCTCACAATTATGGAACAGCCTTCCTATCAGTGTTCGGGACTTAGACACAGTCTCAGTGTTCAAGTCGAGGCTGAACACATATTTATTTAGTCAAGCCTTTTATCAGTAGATTTTTCTTAGGTAAAGGAGCAGATCTGGAGGGATCATGGATATGGAGTGTTTGGTGAACTGGTATATTTGTATGCTGTCGTCCCCTCACATTCACACGTTCACTCAGGTTTGTTGATGGTGGTGTGGTGGGTCGTCTCTTATCCCAGAGATCCCTCATGTCTGTGTTACCTTCTGGTTCTCCCTTTTAGTTATGCTGCCATAGCGAGTCTTGCCGGAGTCCAAACTGCACAGTGACATTAACTTTCATACACCAATAGGGACACTTAATAATCCATATCCTTCTCTTCCTGTCACCCTCTTCTCTCTCTCTCTCTCTCTCTCTCTCTCTCTCTCTCTCTCTTTCTCTCTCTCTCTCTCAGTCGAGTTAAACATGCTCCTGAGGCTCCAGTGACCACTGTTCCTGCCCCTCTTTCCTCCGTGGATCTTCACACTTCTGTGCAGCTTGGGACGGTCTCTCATCAACACCTTGGGTGGTTCCATGAAATTCCGGAGTAGAACAGGTGCTTTGAGGATGGATTGGACTGTAGTTGGTGTCAACAGTCTGCTACACTGACTCAGGAATACAGTTTGCTTCTGATCGTCATCACTGCACCCCGCAACATTGTATATCCGCTTCAAATGGACATTCGGTGCAACCCAGATGAGGATGGGTTCCCTCTTGAGTCTGGTTCCTCTCAAGGTTTCTTCCTTATGCCATCTCGGGGAGTTTTTCCTTGCCACAGTTGCTCATCAGGGACAAACATACTTACAAAGAACATATTTACGTTTAATCACCACATTATCTGTGTAAAGCTGCTTTGAGACAATGTTCATTGTTAAAAGCGCTATACAAATAAACATGAATTGAATTGAATTGAACATGGTGCAACAACAATAACCTGCTCCTTAACACCTGCAAGACAAAGGAGCTCATTGTGGACTTCAGGAAAGAGACAAGAGGCACACATAACATCACCCACATCAATGGGATGGCTGTTGATCGCATCTCCAGTTTCAAGTTCCTGGGGATCCACATCTTGGCTGACCTGTCCTGGACTACCAACACCTCCAGCCTGGTCAAGAAGGCTCACCAGCGCCTCTTTTTCCTGAGGACACTAAGCTTTCCTCAGATATCCTGGTGAACTTTTACCGCTATGCAATAAAAAGCATCCTGACCAGCTGTGTCACAGTCTGGTATGGGAGCTGCTCTGTTGCAGAGGATAAGGCACTGCAGCGGGTGGTGAAAACCGCATCACAGGGACTCCACTTCCAGCCATGGAGGACATCCAGAAGAAACGCTGTCTGCGTCGAGCTCGCAGCATTCTTAAGGACTCCTCTCATCCCACCCATAGACTGTTTTATCTTCTGCCCTCCGGCAGGCGTTTCAGGTACCTTCGGACCAGGACCAGCCGACTAAAGAACAGCTTTTTTTCTAGAGCTGTCTCTTTATTGAACTCTGCCCCTCGCTAAACCTACTGCCCTTCATACACTGCTACATTCCCCCCACCTCACACTTCGTTATTGCGCTAATGGACTGTCTACACGAAAACTTATGCTCACTTGTACATTTGCTCATTTCTCACCTCACACTTCGTTACTGCACTAATGGACTGTTTACACAAAACTTTTCTTATTTGCACGCTTGCTCTTTTTTGTATTGCTGCTCATCATTACTTAATTTACCACTGTATATATCCACCTGATTTCTGTTTATAGTAACATCAATATATTATTTTTATAGCACATATCCTTCTATAAATTTCAGTTTATAGTAATAGCCATCTGTATATTATTGTTCATAGTACATATACACTTACGGGCCACTTTATTAGGTACACCTTACTAGTTCTGGGTTGGACCCCTTTTTGCCTTCAGAACTGCCTTAAACCTTCGTGACATAGATTAAACAAGGTACTGAAAACATTCCTAAGAGATTTTGGTCCATATTCACATGATAGCATCACGCAGTTGCTGCAGATTTGTTGGCTGCACATCCATGATGCGAATCTCCCGTTCCACCACATCCCAAAGGTGCTCTATTGGATTGAGATCTGGTGACTGTGGAGGACATTTGAGTGCAGTGAACTCATTGTCATGTTCAAGAAACCAGTCTGAGATGATTTGCGCTTTATGACATGGCGCGTTATCCTGCTGGAAGTAGCCATCAGAAGATGGGTACACTGTGGTCATAAAGGGATGGACATGGTCAGCAACAATATTTAGGTGGGCTGTGGCGTTGACACGATGCTCAATTGGTACTAATGGGCCCAAAAGTGTGCCAAGAAAATATCCCCCACACCATGACACCACCACCACCAGCCTGAACCGTTGATACAAGCCAGGATGGATCCATGTTTTCATGTTTTTGACGCCAAATTCTGACCCTACCATCCCAATGTCGCAGCAGAAATCGAGACTCATCAGACCAGGCAACGTTTTTCCCATCTTCTATTGTCCATTGTCAATTTTGGTGCTCCTGTGCGAATTGTAGCCTCAGTTTCCTGTTCTTAGCTGTCAGGTGTGGCACCCAGTGTGGTCTTCTGCTGCTGTAGCCCATCCGCCTCAAGGTTTGTGCGTTCAGAGATGCTCTTCTGCATACCTCGGTTGTAACGAGTGGTTATTTGAGTTAATTTAGCCTTTCTATCAGCTCGAACCAGTCTGGCCATTCTCCTCTGACCTCTGGCAACAAGGCATTTGCGCCCACAGAACTGCAGCTCACTGGATATTTTCTCTTTTTCTGACCATTCTCTGTAAACCCTAGAGATGGTTGTGCGTGAAAATCCCAGTAGATCAGCAGTTTCTGAAATACTCAGACCAGCCCGTCTGGCACCAACAACCATACCACGTTCAAAGTCACTTAAATCACCTTTCTTCCCCATTCTGACGCTCAGTTTTAACTGCAGCAGATCGTCTTGACCATGTCTACATGCCTAAATACATTGAGTTGCTGCCATGTGATTGGCTGATAAGAAATTTGCGTTAACGAGCAGTTGGACAGCACATACACACCACATACATACCATTTTATTTAACTCATGTAAACACTATATCCTGCACTTGCTGCTGTTGCACTCTGGTTAGACCTAAACTGCATTTCGTTGCCTTGTACTTGTACATGTGTAATTTCAATAAAGTTTACTCTAATCTAATCTAAAGCAACAGATTTGGAAAAATTTATTTTCTACCCCAAGAATTTCCCAAACAAACTAATAATCTCCACCAAACTTGGCACAGAAGACTACAATTTTTTTTAGAAAAAAGCAGGATATCATCGGCATAAAGGGAGATTTTATGCTCTATAGCACCCAGCGACACTCCAGACACTGTCGTGTCCCCACTAATTGCCTGAGCCAGTGGCTTTATCGCTAAGGCAAAAAGCACCGGGGAGAGGGGACATCCCTGTCTAGTGCCCCGAAACAGATTGAAATTGTCCGAGATGTGGCTGTTTGTGACAACGGCTGCAAGAGGTGCAGAATAAAGTAGACGAACCCACTGAATAAAGGCCAAACCTTTCTAGACTGTAAAATAAATAAGGCCACTCCACTCGGTCGAAAACCTTACCCCTAACCCTCCGCATCTAAAGATAAGACAACGGTGTCAGTATTGCAATTGTGAGGAAGCTCAAGAACATTAAGAGGTCGCCTAATATTGTTACTGGAACTTCTAATTTTAATCAAACCTGTTTGGAATTTTCTCTAATCGCAATGTAAGGACTTTGAAGATCAGCTTGAAATCTACGTTCAACAAAGAGATCGGTCTGTAGGACCCACAACTCTCTGGATCTTTTCCTTTTTTTTAAATAAGAGAGACACTGGCCTCTCTCAGTGACTCAGGCAACCTATTTATCCTAAATGAATGGTCATACATAGCTAACAAGGGATCTATCAAAAAGTGCTCAAATTCTTTATACACTTCGCTCCCTAGAACATCTGAACCAGGAGATTTACCAGATTGTAGCCTATGTAAAGCCACTAAAGCTTCTTCCTTTGAAATGGGGGCATTTAAGACCATTCTTTGTTCATCTGATATATCTGGGAGTGTTAACCTGTCAAAAAAACTTTTCATAGCCGTATCATGTTGAAGATTCAGACTGATATAAATCTAATAAAAACTGCTTAAATGTAGAATTTATAAACCCAGAATCAAGTGATTGTTCTCCCATTAAAACCCAAATAAAGGTAATGAATTGTTGAGCACATTTATTCTTCAATAAATAAGAAAAATGCTTATTAGGTTTATTGTCATGTTCAGACAATCTTTGCTACTTTTTAGCCTACTACGATAACAACGAGTCTAAGTCCACTCAGTTTCTTCCGAAGATTTTAAAGGTCTTCCCACTAACGTCCAGTAGTACCATAGAATGATCAGAAACAACAGTATAACTGATAGTACAACTGGAGATATATTGCAAAATTGCACTAGGAACAAAAAAAGAATCAATCTTAGAATACTACTTATGAGGAGGAGAGTAAAATGTAAATTCTTTGTGCAGTAGGTTAAGAGTACGCCAAACATCAGTGTAGCCCAACTCTTCACACAAAGCAGATAAAGTTTTAGATTGCTTACCGGGAGGGCAATTCTTAGAAGGGAGTCTATCCAATAAAGGATTCAACAAACAGTTAAAATCCCCCCTATAATCACCGTGCCGGACACAATGTCCAACAGATCCGAAAAAGCCTTGGTAAGAAGCTTAGGAGCAAAACCTGGCGGGAGAAACACATTCAGAGGGTCATCTCCTCTCCATTCAACAACCCCCTAACAACAACATAACAGCCTCGTGTATCCTTTACATTATTCAAGATCTTAAAATGTGCATTTCTATTCACCAGGATAGCGACCCCCTACTGCTAGTTGTAAAGGAGGAGAAATACATTTGACCAATCCACTTATGTTTAAGATTAGAGCGCTCCCTGTCGTTCAGATGGGTCTCCTGCAACAGGGCCAAACTGAAGCCTTCCATCCATACAATCCTCTGCACTGAGATTTCACATGTAGTAAAGAAACACAAATATACACAAATAAATAACACCTGCATGTCTGGGTAGTGGAACAGAGAAACCAAACCTAACATCATCAGAAGATAACAACAACAACCATAAGAAAAGAACAAAAACAGACTTAAAGAAAAAGGAGCATATTCCCTTCTCATAAAGGGAACACAAGTCCCAAAGAACCATCCTTTCCATTCAGAAAATCCCGAACAGAACACTTTCAAACACAACTCACTCAAGAAGTAAACAAGCTTCCCAACATCGTCCACACCGCTCAGCCACAACTATAAGTAATAAGTGAAGAACGCAAATTAGAGGGAAAGGTTTGAGTCTCTTATTTGGCGCTAATCGAGGCACGTAGTTTGAACAATAAGGCCATTTAAGAATCAGACACGGAGTTGACCGGAGGAGAACGGTTATTTGCAGCAGGTTGTACATGTTGCTCCTTCTGAGTAATAAACTCTAAGACCGCTGCAGGTGTGCACAGAACCTTGGTGGTGTTCCCAATGGTTACTCGCAGCTTAGCTGGGTAGAACATTGCATAGCAAACTCCAATTTCCTGCAACCGCTGTTTAGCCGAATCAAATTCCCTGCGCTTATGGAGCACAGCGGCGGAGAAATCTTGATAGAAAGACACCTTACTGTTCTCAAACCACAGAATTCCATCCATAAACAACTTTCTACTTGCATCAAGTCAAGTCAAGTTTATTTGTATAGCGCTTTTCACAACAGACATTGTCTCAAAGCAGCTTTACAGAAATCAACAGTGAAGGTGAAGGTGTGTGTTTATCCCTGATGAGCACCATGGCGACTGTGGCAAGGAAAAACTCCCTTAGATGTTATGAGGAAGAAACCTTGAGAGGAACTCAAGAGATTCAAAAGGGGAACCCATCCTCATTTGGGTGACATCAAGAGTGTAATCATAAATCTTTCAACAATACAGAACACTGGAGAGTGAGAACTAAATATACTATCAAGACTCCTCTGTTTGTCTCTGAAGCTATGCATGTGCACCACCAACGGTCTGGGTCTCTCCTGGACACCTGGTCTGGAAGCTAAAGTGCGCTGAGCCCTTTCAATCTTGATGTAACCACTTTTAGTCTGCAAATGAAGAAACTCCGGAATCAGTTTCTCCAGAAATCTCCGGAATCAATTTCTGGAGAAATGCACCCCCCCATAAATATCCTTTTTCATTAAACCTCAAAAGGCGAAACATTTGATCGCACAGAGTTCCAATTCATGCTAAAGGTGTTCAGTAGGGGTTGAGGTCAGGGCTCCCTAGAGGCTACTCGAGTTCCTCCACACCGTACAAAGGAAACCTATTAAAGCTCCTCCTTGTACACAGTTTTTGTGTAAATGTTCCAGAGGTTGTGAGTGATCCTACAGCTGTGGTGATACTCAGAAAGTCCTACTCTGTGAGTTTAAGCTGTTGCTCTAAGATGCTTTACAATAACGGCGCTTACAGTAGACATTTCTCCAACTCTGTCAACTTGTAGCTTAGTGGGAAACAGAGGTGATTAGACAGTTGTGAGTTCAAATGCCAGCACCACCAAGCTGCCACTGCTGGGCCCTTGAGCAAGGCCCCTAACCCTCACCTGCTCAGTGTATAAATTAGATTTATTCGGCAGATATTGTTTGAAGACCCCGGTTTGGAAATCAGGTGGAGGTTTGTCCCACAGCCTCAGTACAAGCACAGAGAAGAGTCTGGAATTGGTCTTGCTTTTACTCTGAGCCCCACCACTTCACTGCTGCTCCTCCACTGGCTTCCAGTAGCTGCACGTATCAGATTCAAAACACTGATGTTTGCCTACAGGCCAAAAAATGGACCAGCACCATCTTACCTCAGAGACCTCATCACATCTCACACTGCACCACGCTGTCTGAGATCCTCCAGCACTGCTCCACTGGTACCACCTTCTCTGAGAATGAGAGGTAAGTACACTTCAGGGCTCTTCTCTGTTCTGGCACCGAGGTGGTGGAATGAACGTCCCCTAGATGTCCGTACAGCAGAGTCCCTGATTATCTTCAAGCGACGACTGAAGACCTTCATCTTCCTGAAACACTTAAATTAGCACTTTCTAAGTTTGTAGAATTCGAGTTATATTTATATTAAGTGTGTAATCTGGTGTATCAGTGTAGATTTATTCATTACCAGAGACTCTTTTGTACGTCGCTCTGGATAAGGACGTCTTCTAAATGCTGCAAATGAGATGGTTTGAGTGGAGGGGATGACTGGAGCAGTAGAGGTAGCGTAGCAGTGTGGTGGTGTGGGAGAACCTAGAAAGGTTGAAAACAATTCATGGAACTGCATTTTGGATCACCTGCCAAAAACGAGAAGCAGTAATAGAGTCTTGAAATGACGAGGAACTGAACGAGAACTCAAGTGTCCCATGTGGAGGGAAATGGATGAATTCTCTGGATGTCGTAAAGGAGTAATGGTGTTAGATCATACGTGTGTTAGATTAGTGACGTGAGAAGAAAAAGACAGCCGATTGTCTATGGTTCCACCAAAGGTTGTGCACTGTTTCTGGAGATTGCAGGCAATGTGTTTCATTTTATTCACCTGTTAGCAGTCAAGGTTGTTCAGGTTGTATCTGTTCAGGTGTGTTCCTCAGTTCCTCAGGTGTGTTCCTCCTAAAAGATCAGGACTGAACCAAGTCAAGTTTATTTCTATCACAATTTTTACAATGGACATGGTCTCAAAGCAGCTTCACAGAACTGAAGAATGAAGGTGAATGATGTGTGTTTTTCCCTGATGATGAAGCCTGGGGCGACTGTGGTAAAGGAAAAACTCCCTTAGATGTTATGAGGAAAAACCATTCTTTAAAGGTCCATAATCTTCATGAGGTGGGACGTGACTGGAGCTGGAGCAACCTCAGGAAGCCTCGGGATGGGGAGAGAAAGAGAAGCAGTGGAGAGGAATTAGCGTAGCTGCTGTTCATGATATTAACAGCACAAGTTGATAATGTGATGTGATCAGATGTTCTGGAGCACAAGGTTATGATGTGATGTGTGTTATGTGTAGAACTCGCTAAAAACATACGTCTTCGTCTTTAAGTAACTCGACCCATGACAACGCCTCACCCTGCACTAGTTCTACACTAAATCTAAAGCAGATTCATGGTTTCATAGTTCTTTGGGATTCTGAGAATTATTTCCCAACCCATTTAAATTTGGTGTGGTGGAGACACACATCATCATCATCACAGGGATCATCACAGGGATCTTCACTTCAGTGTTCCTCATTTCTTCCATCATCAGGCTGAACAATTTATTCTTTACAACATATCCGTTAATCCTGAGGAGAAATAAACACCTTCACCCACACCAAGATCTCCATTAGGATCACCTTCAGTCCCATAGGCATGATGAAGCCATCAGAGGAATGGACCATTCTCAACACAAATAGGGGTGTTCTCGAAATATACAAAAAACTAAACAGAATTGATCTGAATGACAAAACATGGAATTGTGTATCATCATTTTAATCGTTAATTTATTTACATTTTTTTTTATAAATTCTAATTTGTGAATTATGAATGATATTTTATCGCGATATTTGACCTGACGGATTCTTCCGTTCTGAAAAAAACTACAGAAATCCCGCCTTCTCGAGCGCTGGTAGAGCAGGCCGCTGATTGGACAGTTAATGGCAGCAGACGATTTATTTATTTATTTATTTTTTTTTAATCAACCAGGAGTTTAGATATAAAAATAACATTTTAAAGAAAACACGCAATTACAATGTGTAAAATATATTATATCTTTTACCAGCTATGTTTTTAATCACAGGTAATACGCGCAAGCCAATCAGGGGACAGGGGGTGGGAGCTCAAGAGCCAATCAGGGGACAGGGGGTGGGAGCTCAAAAACCAATCAGAGCGCAGAACGGATGTTCGGTAAACGGATAGGAAAAGAGTAAAACGCGGGCCGCCATTTTGTCTTGAGGAACCGGATTTGGTGTTTATTCTGCTTCCTTCCCCTGCTGGAGACCCGCCTGTCCTGCTGTTTACCCCGGAGACCCGCTGTTTACCCCGGCTCCTGACCCGGTCCATCTGTGTGTGTGTGTGTGTGTGTGTGTGTGTGTGTGTGTGTGTGTGTGTGTGTGTGTGTGTGTGTGTGTGTGTGTGTGTGTGTGTGTGTGTGTGTGTGGAGGATGTCTGAACCTGCGTACTCGCCTTTCTTCGCCGTGATGGGCGCTTCAGCAGCCATGGTGTTCAGCGGTAATGAGACACACACACACACACACACACACACATACACACACACACACATACACACGGTTGTATATAAATTCCTGTTCTACAGTTCGGTGATGACGTCACGTACCTGTTCCCGGTAAGTGGGTGGTGATGACGTCATCAGGGTTAATGAGTGAATCAGTGTATTTATCATATATTCAGATGTAAGTCAGGAGGAAAAGAGAAGAAGAAGAAGAAGTGATCCGTGATCTCGATCTGTTCCTGTAGACTGGAACTGGAGACTCCTTCACTTCTTTGATGATGATAGATGAGGTGGTGGTGGTGGAGATGATGATGGTAGAGATGCTGACAATAGTGGAGTTGATAGTAGTGATGGTGGTGATGATGGTTGAGGTGATGATAATGTTGGTCATGATGATCATGATGGTGGTGGAGGTGATGATAATGTTGGTCATGATGATCATGATGATAGTGGAGGTGATGATGATGGTGATAATGGTCTGTAGAACAGGGTTATTCCTGTGTGTCGTGACCCCACACTCCCACTCCACATACACTCTTCACTCTGCTCACTACACCTTCTACAGGAGCATGGCCAGGCTGTTCTACACAACACAACATAGAGGGATGCATAGATGGGTAGATTGATAGATGGATGGATGGAATAATGGAAAGATACTTTTATAGATGGATGAAAGGTATCTGGATGGATGGATGATACATGATAGATAGATAGATAGATAGATAGATAGATAGATAGATAGATAGATAGATAGATAGATAGATAGATCGATCAGTAGGGTCCCGGTACCAGTCTGTGGGTCAGTCGGTACCGGGGGGGGGGGGGGGGGGTTCGCACAGAAAGAACACATAACTTACATTATTTCTGTTTTATTTATGATCTGATTCTGAACCATGTTTTATTGTGGAAAATTCCTGGATTTTCTCCTCCACATCTGTCTATGACTCACTTTTGATGCAGGTCACCTCCATCCACTACCTTCTTAAAGGAGCTCCGGTCACATGACTTACCTCCATCCACTACCTTCTTAAAGGAGCTCCGCTCACACGACTTACCTCCATCCGCTACCTTCTTAAAGGAGCTCCGGTCACACGACTTACCTCCATCCACTACCTTCTTAAAGGAGCTCCGGTCACATGACTACCTCCATCCGCTACCTTCTTAAAGGAGCTCCGGTCACACGACTTACCTCCATCCACTACCTTCTTAAAGGAGCTCCGGTCACATGACTTACCTCCATCCACTACCTTCTTAAAGGAGCTCCGGTCACACGACTTACCTCCATCCACTACCTTCTTAAAGGAGCTCCGGTCACATGACTTACCTCCATCCACTACCTTCTTAAAGGAGCTCCGGTCACATGACTTACCTCCATCCACTACCTTCTTAAAGGAGCTCCGGTCACATGACTGACCTCCATCCACTACCTTCTTAAAGGAGCTCCGGTCACATGTCTTACCTCCATCCACTACCTTCTTAAAGGAGCTCCGGTCACACGTCTTACCTCCATCCACTACCTTCTTAAAGGAGCTCCGGTCACATGACTTACCTCCATCCACTACCTTCTTAAAGGAGCTCCGGTCACATGACTTACCTCCATCCACTACCTTCTTAAAGGAGCTCCGGTCACATGACTGACCTCCATCCACTACCTTCTTAAAGGAGCTCCGGTCACATGTCTTACCTCCATCCACTACCTTCTTAAAGGAGCTCCGGTCACACGTCTTACCTCCATCCACTACCTTCTTAAAGGAGCTCCGGTCACACGACTTACCTCCATCCACTACCTTCTTAAAGGAGCTCCGGTCACATGACTTACCTCCATCCACTACCTTCTTAAAGGAGCTCCGGTCACATGACTTACCTCCATCCACTACCTTCTTAAAGGAGCTCCGGTCACATGACTGACCTCCATCCACTACCTTCTTAAAGGAGCTCCGGTCACACGTCTTACCTCCATCCACTACCTTCTTAAAGGAGCTCCGGTCACACGTCTTACCTCCATCCACTACCTTCTTAAAGGAGCTCCGCTCACACGACTTACCTCCATCCACTACCTTCTTAAAGGAGCTCCGGTTACATGACTTACCTCCATCCCCTACCTTCTTAAAGGAGCTCCTGTCACATGTCTTACCTCCATCCACTACCTTCTTAAAGGAGCTCCGGTCACATGTCTTACCTCCATCCACTACCTTCTTAAAGGAGCTCCGCTCACACGACTTACCTCCATCCACTACCTTCTTAAAGGAGCTCCGGTTACATGACTTACCTCCATCCCCTACCTTCTTAAAGGAGCTCCTGTCACATGTCTTACCTCCATCCACTACCTTCTTAAAGGAGCTCCGGTTACATGTCTTACCTCCATCCACTACCTTCTTAAAGGAGCTCCGGTTACATGACTTACCTCCATCCACTACCTTCTTAAAGGAGCTCCGGTCACATGACTTACCTCCATCCACTACCTTCTTAAAGGAGCTCCGGTCACATGACTTACCTCCATCCACTACCTTCTTAAAGGAGCTCCGGTCACACGACTTACCTCCATCCACTACCTTCTTAAAGGAGCTCCGGTCACACGACTGACCTCCATCCACTACCTTCTTAAAGGAGCTCCGCTCACATGACTTACCTCCATCCACTACCTTCTTAAAGGAGCTCCGGTCACATGACTTACCTCCATCCACTACCTTCTTAAAGGAGCTCCGGTCACACGACTTATCTCCATCCACTACCTTCTTAAAGGAGCTCCGCTCACACGACTTACCTCCATCCGCTACCTTCTTAAAGGAGCTCCGGTCACACGACTTACCTCCATCCACTACCTTCTTAAAGGAGCTCCGGTCACACGACTGACCTCCATCCACTACCTTCTTAAAGGAGCTCCGGTCACACGACTGACCTTCATCCACTACCTTCTTAAAGGAGCTCCGGTTACATGACTTACCTCCATCCACTACCTTCTTAAAGGAGCTCCGGTCACATGACTTACCTCCATCCACTACCTTCTTAAAAGAGCTCCGGTCACATGACTTACCTCCATCCACTACCTTCTTAAAGGAGCTCCGGTCACATGACTTACCTCCATCCACTACCTTCTTAAAGGAGCTCCGGTTACATGACTTACCTCCATCCACTACCTTCTTAAAGGAGCTCCGGTCACATGACTTACCTCCATCCACTACCTTCTTAAAGGAGCTCCGCTCACACGTCTTACCTCCATCCACTACCTTCTTAAAGGAGCTCCGGTGTGGACCACTGAGTTAGATGATGAACAGAGATACTTGGATTGATAGAGAATAGATGAATAGATATTTGGAGGATGGATGGAGAATAGATATTTGGATAAAGGAGTATGTAGGTAGATGAAAGGATGTTGATGATGGATGGAGAGAAGACAGATGGAGGGATGAGTGTGTGTGAGGTTACATTAATATACAGTGATAATATACAGAACTCCTCAGTGAGAAGATCACTGCTGTGTGTGTGTGTGTGTCCTTTCTCTTACTTCCTGTGGTGGTGCAGCTGCACACACAGATCAGGTGTATGGTTGCATGTGTGCGCGCGCACACACACACACACACACACACACACACACACACACACACAGTAAATGTCATATGACCTTTACACACCATCTGCAGCAGGGAACTGACTGAGTGTGTGTGTACATGACTAATTTACCCTGTGCTGTGTGTGTGTGTGTGTGTGTGTGTTTGTGTGTGTGTGTGTTTGTGTGTGTGTGTGTGTTTGTGTGTGTGTGTGTGTGTGTGTGTGTGTGTGTGTGTAAGAGAGAATACCATGTTCAAGTCTTTATTTTCTCAAGAAACTGCTGATTCTGCTGAGAACTGAAACTGCAAACACACACACACACACACACACACACACACACACACACACACACACACGTTTCAGCCTGTAATCTGTGGTTGTTCTGGGTGAGGTTTATCATGTGTGTGTTTCCTGTCGTTGTCAGGTCAGGATGATCATGTTTGCTCTTTTGTTTGTGTGTGTGTGTGTGTGTGTGTGTGTGTGTGTGTGTGTGTGTGCGCGCAGCTCTGGGTGCTGCATACGGCACAGCGAAGAGCGGTACAGGGATCGCAGCCATGTCAGTGATGCGTCCTGAGCTGATCATGAAGTCCATCATCCCTGTGGTCATGGCAGGAATCATCGCCATCTACGGCCTGGTGGTGGCAGTGCTGATCGCCAACAACATCTCTGATAAACTTCCTCTATACAGGTCATACACACCTTACAACTCACACACTCCACTCTGATCGCCAACATCTCCTTTAATGTCAGCGATACAAACAAAATTCCAAAACAGTGGTTACAGGATCACGTTTCCCACTGTGTAGCTCCACGTCTCCTGTCTGTATACGTCTGGGATCTGAGGAGAGCAGTTGCTGAATTTTGGGAGTTATGTTGTTATGTTCTCTCATATGTGTCTGTTACAGGTTTCTAGCTGCTCAACAGTTCCTTTGTTGTGTTTTTTATTTCATGATGCACCAAATGTTCTGATTTATAGAGATGTCTAGACTGCAGACAGACCAGTTCAGCACCCAGACTCTGGAACTCATGAACTCATGCTGAAGTAATAGATGCAGTTTGCATTGTCCTGCTCAAATATCCAAAAAGAGATTTCCTGGATGGAAGCATTTGTTGCTCCAAAACCCGTCTGCAGCGTTCAGCATTGATGGATCCTTTTTAAATGCCCAAGCTGCTCATTCCGCAGGCACACCTGCACTTCATACCATCAGAGATGCAGCTTTTTAAACTGAGGGCTGCTGATAACCCAGATGGTCCCTCTCCTCTTTAGTCTGGAGGACATGGGTCCATGGTTTCCAAAATGAAATGTACATTTTGATTTATCTGACCACAGAAGAGTTCTCCACTTTGCCTCAGTACATTTAAATGAGTTTTGGCTCAGAGGATGGAGGTGTTTCTGGATCATGTTCACGCATACCTTCTTCTTTACATGAGAGATTTAACCTGCATTTGTGGATGACCTGGAGAACCGTGTTCACACACACTGATTTCTGGAGGTGTTGATGATCTCATGCAGTGATTTTCATTACAGAATCATGACTGTTTTAAATGCAGTGGCCCAAACGTTTGATTCATCTTCACTTCTGAGACGCGTTCTCTCTCTGATACACTCTTTATACCCGTCATCTTACTGACCTGCTGTCAATCAACCTCATTAACATACCACATGTTTCTCCAAATCTATTTTAATAACAATGACCTTCTCCACACTTTTGTTGCCCGTCACAACTCTTTTGGAATTGTGCTTGTACACACATCTTACTTCTGTAAGTGTAACCGCACCCCCTTACTGTGTGTGTGTGTGTGTGTGTGTGTAGGAGTTTCCTGTACCTGGGGGCGGGGCTGAGTGTAGGCCTGAGCGGATTGGCTGCAGGATTTGCTATAGGAATCGTGGGGGATGCGGGGGTGAGGGGGACGGCGCAGCAGCCGCGCCTCTTTGTCGGCATGATCCTCATCCTCATCTTCGCCGAGGTGCTGGGGCTCTACGGCCTTATTGTCGCCCTCATCCTCTCCACCAAGTAGATGTTCCATCATGCACTGGGGCAGGAGAGACGTGGGGCCAACGACAAACTGGAGGAGGAGTGGGGCTGTGTCTCAATAACGTCTACACCTCTGTCTGTCTCTCTCTCTCTCTCTCTCTCTCTCTCTCTCTCTCTTTTTCCATCCCTCAGTCTCTCTCCATCCCCCCCTCCCCCCCTCTCTCTGGCCATGTGATCTTTTGGGAATAGTTGTTTTTCTCACACTCTACTGTGTAAGTGTGTGTGTGTGTGTTTGTGTGTGTGTGTTTGTGTGTGTGTGTGTGTGAGTGTGTGTGTGTGAGTGTGTGTGTGTGTGTGAGTGTGTGTGTGTGTGTGTGTATGTATGTATGTGTGTGTGTGTGTGTGAGTGTAAGTATGTGTGTGTGTGTGTGTGTGAGTGTATGTGTGTGTGTAACAGTGTTTATTTTTATCCGGTGATTTATTCATATATATATATAAAGTGAAAGATTGCACTTATAAATGATTATAAACAGTGTGTGTGTGTTGGATTGTATTAATGTGTGTGTGTGTGTTGGATTGTATTAATGTGTGTGTGTGTGTGTGTGTTGGATTGTATTAATGTGTGTGTGTGTTGGATTGTATTAAAGATGTGTGTGTGCCTTTCTCAGGCTCTCACAAGTTAAATTTACACTTGTTTGTGTGATGTCTCCTTGTTCTGGGGGGAATAAAGCTGAAGGTCACTCAGAGGTCAGGGGAACAGAGATGTTCTGGATAAGTTTATTCAGTCTAATCTGAATCTACCAGAACATCCAGGAACTTCATGCTCCTGTGGGATTTGGTTTTTCAGATCAATAGGAGATGATGGACGAGAGTTTCAGCTCCTGATACTGATCCGGACGTGTTCAGCACGTTAGGACATCACATTGTAACGCTTATTTAGCCCCACCCACTTTTGCAGGAACATGTGAGGAACAGGCGTGTCTTGTTGCTCAGGTGAGTCCAGTGAATAGCTCTGAAGGTCTGAGCTTGGTTAGAGCTCTGGGGTTCTCCTGTGAAGACTGTGGTGGGAGAAAGGAGGTCTATAGGAGAAAAGTTTAGCCCTGAACATACAGCAGAACCGATGGATCAACTTTTGGATTTGCTATTGGTGAAAAATTAAGAGGAACCCTTTTGAGGAACAGTTGGAGGAGTTTTTCAAGGAACAGGTGGAGCTTTAACCCTATTAGCTCTCAAACACCACTGAAGAACAATAAACCCACTGATGGAGGTGAAAATCTACAACACACTTCTGCTACTGCTTTATTATAAATCTACACACACACACACCTTCAAAACCATGTGACAAGTGCAGATATGGTGGAAACTGTGTGTTCGAGTCAGTGTTCCCACACTCCTGCTCCTGTACAATGTCCTGTCGATGATGATGATGAAGGTCAGGGCTTCAGGCTCCTCAGTAGTGTATCTGCGATGTGTCTGATGGAGCTGTAGGTGGCACTCTCAGGGAACGCCTTCAGGAAATCCCCACCTTCCTCCACACTCGCACTCAGGAGAGGGTCCAACGGCACCGAGCCTATAAACACACACACACACACACACACACAGGATACAGGTCTACATGCCTGAGTGCAAAGGTTTGTGTCCCCTTTGTTACCACTGATTACAGAACTCACCCAAGAAGGTTGATCCTGTGAGCTTGGCGAGTTCCTCTCCTCCTCCTTTAGAGAAGATACTGGTGCACTCCTACACACACACACACACACACACACACACACGCGCAGTGGATACATGTGATGGGACAGGGATATATCCTGGGCGTAAAAAACCCATGGCTCAGGTGTGTGTGTGTGTGTGTGTGTGTGAGTCTCGTACAGTGCAGTGAGGACACACAAAGCCGCTCATGTTCTCCACGATACCCAGAATCTTCACCCCAGTCTTCTTACAGAAGGTGATCTCACGCCTCACATCTCCTGTAGATACAGCCTTACACACACACACACGGTTTTAGTACATTATTACTCCATACTCATACACATTGTGTGTGTGTGTGTGTGTGTGTGTGTGCGCACACCTGTGGTGTGGTGACCAGTAGAGCTCCATCCACTCTGTGCTTTTTCAGGTTCTCCAGAACAGCCAGATGTTCATCACTGGTCCCGGGAGGCGTGTCCACTAACAACACATCCAGCTCTCCCCACGCCACATCACTCACAAACTGACCAATCAGAGCTGAGACACACACACACACACACATACAGTAAACCAGGAGGAAAGAGAGATACGACAGGTTGGACACGGTAATGAGGTGAAGATCAGACCGGTCTTTTTGGGTCCTCTCCAGATGATGGCGTCGTCAGGGTCGTCCAGCAGGAAGGCGATGGACATGAGGGACAGACGCTCCACACACACAGGAACCCAGCCTGCGTCACACTGATGGACCTCGTGTTTACTCACACCCAGCATGCGAGGGATACTCGGCCCACACAGGTCCACGTCCAGCACTCCCACCTGCACACACACACACACACACGTGCACACACACGTTTACACACACACTCTCAAATCCACACCACGCTCACCTTCCGAACATGGATCTGAACTTCTGCATTTCTCTGACCTTCTTCCCCGAGTGTAAGAGCGCGAGGGCCAACTCGGTGGTGATGGTGCTCTTCCCCACTCCACCTTTACCTGACAACACCAACACCACGTGCTGCACCTTCTCCAGGTTCCCCCTGGCTGAGAGAGAGAGAGAGAGAGAGAGAGAGAGAGAGAGAGAGAGAGAGAGAGAGAGAGTCACGTGATCACGTGTGGAGGAGGTCAGACACTGACTTTAAATCACTCACTGTATTCTGTAATGAGTGCTGATCTGTGACCTACTGCGCATGTGCCATATAGATCACTCTCCCAAACGCAGAGATCATTTTTATACTTTAGATTAATAAAAGAATAAATACGTTTATAAATGAAGAGTTATAAACAGATAAAGAGCTGCTGAAACACTCCTCACGTGCTGAAACACTCCTACACTTATCACGTGCCGAAACACTCCTCACGTGCCGAAACACTCCTCACGTGCTGAAACACTCCTACACTTATCACGTGCTGAAACACTCCTACACTTATCACGTGCCGAAACACTCCTACACTTATCACGTGCCGAAACACTCCTACACTTATCACGTGCCGAAACACTCCTCACGTGCCGAAACACTCCTCACGTGCCGAAACACTCCTCACGTGCCGAAACACTCCTCACGTGCCGAAACACTCCTCACGTGCCGAAACACTCCTCACGTGCCGAAACACTCCTCACGTGCTGAAACACTCCTACACTTATCACGTGCTGAAACACTCCTACACTTATCACGTGCTGAAACACTCCTCACGTGCTGAAACACTCCTCACGTGCTGAAACACTCCTACACTTATCACGTGCCGAAACACTCCTCACGTGCTGAAACAATCCTCACGTGCTGAAACAATCCTACACTTATCACGTGCCGAAACACTCCTCACGTGCTGAAACACTCCTACACTTATCACGTGCCGAAACACTCCTCACGTGCTGAAACACTCCTACACTTATCACGTGCTGAAACACTCCTCACGTGCTGAAACACTCCTCACGTGCTGAAACACTCCTACACTTATCACGTGCTGAAACACTCCTCACGTGCTGAAACAATCCTCACGTGCTGAAACAATCCTCACGTGCTGAAACAATCCTACACTTCTCACGTGCTGAAACACTCCTCACGTGCTGAAACACTCCTACACTTATCACGTGCTGAAACACTCCTCACGTGCTGAAACACTCCTCACGTGCTGAAACAATCCTACACTTCTCACGTGCTGAAACACTCCTCACGTGCTGAAACAATCCTACACTTCTCACGTGCTGAAACACTCCTACACTTCTCACGTGCTGAAACACTCCTCACGTGCTGAAACAATCCTACACTTCTCACGTGCTGAAACCGGATCAAAGAGTAATGATTTAATGATCCCCTCTCCCTCTCCCTCCCCGGACTGAGGTTTTCTTCACTTCTCTACACTTTTAGTGTAAATGTGATTATAATCCCGACACCAGAATCAAAACAACTTACCACCGGGTACCGCCATCACTTCCGCCATCACTTCCGTTATCACTTCCGTCATCACGTGACGCAACCGATAACACAGTGTGTGATTGGTGGATTCCGGGCCGCTTTCTTCTTCTCTTACTGAAGTGTGTGTGTGTGTGTGTGTGTGTGTGTGTGTGTGTGTGTGTGTGTGTGTGTGTGTGTTCTACATCTACACCTTCTACATCTCCTACATCTACATCTCCTACACCTTCTACATCTCCTACACCTTCTACATCTCCTACATCTACATCTCCTACATCTACATCTCCTACACCTTGTACATCTCCTACATCTACATCTCCTACACCTTCTACATCTCCTACACCTTGTACATCTCCTACATCTACATCTCCTACACCTTCTACATCTCCTACATCTACATCTCCTACACCTTCTACATCTTCTACATCTACATCTCCTACACCTTCTACATCCCCCACATCTACATCTCCTACACCTTCTACATCTCCTACATCTACATCTTCTACATCTCCTACATCTACATCTTCTACACCTTCTACATCTACATCTCCTACACCTTCTACATCTCCTACACCTTCTACATCTCCTACATCTACATCTCCTACACCTTCTACATCTCCTACATCTACATCTCCTACATCTACATCTCCTACACCTTCTACATCTCCTACACCTTCTACATCTCCTACATCTACATCTCCTACACCTTCTACATCTCCTACATCTGCATCTTCTACACCTTCTACATCTCCTACACCTTCTACATCCCCTACATCTACATCTCCTACACCTTCTACATCTCCTACATCTACATTTCCTACATCTACATCTCCTACACCTTCTACATCTCCTACATCTACATCTCCTACACCTTCTACATCTCCTACATCTACATCTTCTACACCTTCTACATCTCCTACATCTACATCTCCTACACCTTCTACATTTACATCTCCTACATCTACACCTTCTACATCTACACCTTCTACATTTACATCTCCTACATCTACACCTTCTACATCTACACCTTCTACATCTACATCTTCTACATCTACACCTTCTACATTTACATCTCCTACATCTACATCCCCTACATCTACACCTTCTACATCTACATCTCCTACATCTACACCTTCTACATCTACACCTTCTACATTTACATCTCCTACATCTACATCTCCTACATCTACACCTTCTACATTTACATCTCCTACATCTACACCTTCTACATCTACACCTTCTACATCTACATCTTCTACATCTACACCTTCTACATCTACACCTCCTACATCTACATCCCCTACATCTACACCTTCTACATCTACATCTCCTACATCTTCACCTTCTACATCTACATCTCCTACATCTACACCTTCTACATCTACATCTCCTACATCTACACCTTTTACATCTACATCTCCTACACCTTCTACATCTACATCTACATCTTCTACATCTACACCTCCTACATCTACATCTCCTACATTTACATCTTCTACATCTTCACCGTCTACATCTACACTTCCTACATCTACACCTTTTACATCTACATCTTCTACATCTACATCTTCTACATCTACACCCCCTACATCTACACCCTCTACATCTACACCTTCTACATCTACACCTTCTACATCTACACCTCCTACATCTACACCTTATACACCTACATCTCCTACACCTTCTACATCTACATCTCCTACACCTTCTACATCTACACCTTCTACATCTACATCTGCTACATCTGCACCTTCTACATTTACATCTCCTACATCGGCACCTTCTACACCTCCTACATCTACACCTTCTACATCTACATCTCCTACACCTTCTACATCTACATCTCCTACACCTTCTACATCTACATCTCCTACATTTACATCTCCTACATCTACACCTTCTACATTTACATCTCCTACATCTACATCTCCTACATCTACACCTTCTACATTTACATCTCCTACATCTACATCTTCTACATCTACACCTTCTACATTCACATCTCCCACATCTACACCTTCTACATTTACATCTCCTACATCTACATCTCCTACATCTACACCTTCTACATTTACATCTCCTACATCTACACCTTCTACATCTACATCTTCTACATTTACATCTCCTACATCTACATCTCCTACATCTACACCTTCTACATTTACATCTCCTACATCTACATCTCCTACATCTACACCTTCTACATTTACATCTCCTACATCTACATCTTCTACATCTACACCTTCTACATTCACATCTCCTACATTTACATCTCCTACATCTACATCTCCTACATCTACACCTTCTACATCTACACCTTCTACATTCACATCTCCTACATCTACACCTTCTACATTTACATCTCCTACATCTACACCTTTTGCATCTAGATCTCCTACATCTACACCCCCTACATCTACACCCCCTACATCTACACCTCCTACATCTACACCTTCTACATCTACACCCCCTACATCTACACCCCCTACATCTTCACCCCCTACATCTACACCTCCTACATCTACACCTTCCACATCTACATCTCCATCTCCTACATCTACATTTCCTACATCTACATCTCCTACACCTTCTACATCTACATCTCCTACACCTCCTAAATCTACACCTTCTACATCTACACCTTCTATATCTACACCTTCTACATCTCCTACACCTTCCACATCTACACCTTCTACATCTACATCTTCTACATCTCCTACATCTACACCTTCTACATCTACATCTCCTACATCTCCTACATCTACATCTTCTACATCTCCTACATCTACACCTTCTACATCTACACCTTCTACATCTACACCTTCTGCATCTATACCTCCTAAATCTACATCTCCTACATCTACACCTTCTACACCTTCTACATCTACATCTCCTACACCTTCTACATCTACATCTTCTACGTTTTCTACATCTTCTTCATATTCCACATCTCCTACATTTTCTACATCTCTTACACCTTCTACATCTTCTTCATCTTCTGCATCTCATTCATCTTCTACATCTGCTACACCTTCTACATCTGCTACATCTTCTACATCTCCTACACCTTCTACATCTTCTACATCTACACCTTCTACACATACATCTCCTACACCTTCTACATCTACATCTCCTACACCTTCTACATCTACACCTTCTACATCTACATCTGCTACATCTGCACCTTCTACATTTACATCTCCTACATCAGCACCTTCTACACCTCCTACATTTACACCTTCTACATCTACATCTCCTACACCTTCTACATCTACACCTTCTACATCTACATCTCCTACATCTACATCTCCTACATATACACCTTCTACATTTACATCTCCTACATCTACATCTCCTACATCTACACCTTCTACATTTACATCTCCTACATCTACATCTTCTACATCTACACCTTCTACATTCACATCTCCCACATCTACACCTTCTACATTCACATCTCCCACATCTACACCTTCTACATTTACATCTCCTACATTTACATCTCCTAAATCTACATCTCCTACATCTACACCTTCTACATTTACATCTCCTACATCTACATCTCCTACATCTACACCTTCTACATTTACATCTCCTACATGTACACCTTCTACATTCACATCTCCTACATCTACATCTCCTACATCTACATCTCCTACATCTACACCTTCTACATTTACATCTCCTACATCTACATCTTCTACATCTACACCTTCTACATTCACATCTCCTACTTCTACATCTCCTACATCTACACCTTCTACATTTACATCTCCTACATCTACATCTCCTACATCTACACCTTCTACATTTACATCTCCTACATCTACACCTTCTACATCTACATCTTCTACATTTACATCTCCTACATCTACATCTCCTACATCTACACCTTCTACATTTACATCTCCTACATCTACATCTCCTACATCTACATCTTCTACATCTACACCTTCTACATTCACATCTCCTACATCTACATCTCCTACATCTACATCTCCTACATCTACACCTTCTACATCTACACCTTCTACATTCACATCTCCTACACCTTCTACATCTACATCTCCTACACCTCCTACATCTACACCTTCTACATCTACACCTTCTATATCTACACCTTCTACATCTCCTACACCTTCCACATCTACACCTTCTACATCTACATCTTCTACATCTCCTACATCTACACCTTCTACATCTACATCTCCTACATCTCCTACATCTACATCTTCTACATCTCCTACATCTACACCTTCTACATCTACACCTTCTACATCTACACCTTCTACATCTACATCTTCTACATCTACACCTTCTGCATCTATACCTCCTAAATCTACATCTCCTACATCTACATCTCCTACACCTCCTACATCTACACCTTCTACATCTACACCTTCTGCATCTATACCTCCTAAATCTACATCTCCTACATCTACATCTCCTACACCTCCTACATCTACACCTTCTACATCTACACCTTCTATATCTACACCTTCTACATCTCCTACACCTTCCACATCTACATCTCCTACATCTACACCTTCTACATCTACATCTCCTACATCTCCTACATCTACATCTTCTACATCTCCTACATCTACACCTTCTACATCTACATCTTCTACATCTACACCTTCTGCATCTATACCTCCTAAATCTACATCTCCTACATCTACACCTTCTACACCTTCTACATCTACATCTCCTACACCTTCTACATCTACATCTTCTACGTTTTCTACATCTTCTTCATATTCCACATCTCCTACATTTTCTACATCTCTTACACCTTCTACATCTTCTTCATCTTCTGCATCTCATTCATCTTCTACATCTGCTACACCTTCTACATCTGCTACATCTTCTACATCTCCTACACCTTCTACATCTTCTACATCTACACCTTCTACACCTACATCTCCTACACCTTCTACATCTACATCTCCTACACCTTCTACATCTACACCTTCTACATCTACATCTGCTACATCTGCACCTTCTACATTTACATCTCCTACATCAGCACCTTCTACACCTCCTACATTTACACCTTCTACATCTACATCTCCTACACCTTCTACATCTACACCTTCTACATCTACATCTCCTACATCTACATCTCCTACATCTACACCTTCTACATTTACATCTCCTACATCTACATCTCCTACATCTACACCTTCTACATTTACATCTCCTACATCTACATCTTCTACATCTACACCTTCTACATTCACATCTCCCACATCTACACCTTCTACATTCACATCTCCCACATCTACACCTTCTACATTTACATCTCCTACATTTACATCTCCTAAATCTACATCTCCTACATCTACACCTTCTACATTTACATCTCCTACATCTACACCTTCTACATTTACATCTCCTACATGTACACCTTCTACATTCACATCTCCTACATCTACATCTCCTACATCTACATCTCCTACATCTACACCTTCTACATTCACATCTCCTACATCTACATCTCCTACATCTACACCTTCTACATTTACATCTCCTACATCTACATCTCCTACATCTACACCTTCTACATTTACATCTCCTACATCTACACCTTCTACATCTACATCTTCTACATTTACATCTACATCTCCTACATCTACACCTTCTACATTTACATCTCCTACATCTACATCTCCTACATCTACACCTTCTACATTTACATCTCCTACATCTACATCTTCTACATCTACACCTTCTACATTCACATCTCCTACATTTACATCTCCTACATCTACATCTCCTACATCTACATCTCCTACATCTACATCTCCTACATCTACACCTTCTACATCTACACCTTCTACATTCACATCTCCTACATCTACACCTTCTACATTTACATCTCCTACATCTACACCTTTTGCATCTAGATCTCCTACATCTACACCCCCTACATCTACACCCCCTACATCTACACCTTCTACATCTACACCCCCTACATCTACACCCCCTACATCTACACCTTCTATATCTACACCTTCCACATCTACACCTTCTACATCTACATCTCCTACATCTACATTTCCTACATCTACACCTTCTACATCTACATCTCCTACACCTTCTACATCTACATCTCCTACACCTCCTACATCTACACCTTCTACATCTACACCTTCCACATCTACACCTTCTACATCTACATCTCCTACATCTACATCTTCTACATCTACACCTTCTACATTCACATCTCCTACATCTACACCTTCTACATTTACATCTCCTACATCTACATCTCCTACATCTACACCTTCTACATCTAGATCTCCTACATCCACACCCCCTACATCTACACCTTCTACATCTACATCTCCTACACCTTCTACATCTACATCTCCTACACCTCCTACATCTACACCTTCTACATCTACACCTTCCACATCTACACCTTCTACATCTACATCTCCTACATCTACATTTCCTACATCTACACCTTCTACATCTACATCTCCTACATCTCCTACATCTACATCTTCTACATCTCCTACATCTACATCTTCTACATCTACATCTTCTACATCTACACCTTCTACATCTACATCTTCTACATCTACACCTTCTGCATCTATACCTCCTAAATCTACATCTCCTACATCTACACCTTCTACACCTTCTACATCTACATCTCCTACACCTTCTACATCTACATCTTCTACGTTTTCTACATCTTCTTCATCTTCCACATCTCCTACATTTTCTACATCTCTTACACCTTCTACATCTTCTTCATCTTCTACATCTGCTACACCTTCTACATCTTCTACATCTCGTTCATCTTCTACATCTGCTACATCTTCTACATCTCCTACACCTTCTACATCTTCTACATCTCGTACACCTTCTACACCTTCTACATCTGCGACATCTTCCACCTATCAAGTTCAAGTTAAAATTTTATTTCACACACACACACACACACACACACACACACACACACACACACACACAAAACACTGTCCGACATTTAAGCTTGAAAAAAGGTGCAGAAACGTTGTGCAGAAAAGTGTGATGATGATGGAGAGAGTGGTCCAGTTTTTAGATCCTGGGTGTTTCCTGGTTTAAACTCCGAATGGCCTGTGGGAAGAAGCTCCTCCTCATTCTCTCTGTGTTCGCTTTCAGGGAGCAGAAGCGTTTCCCTGAACGCAACAAAGTAAAGAGTCCATTGTTGGGATGGCTGAGGTCCTTCATAATCTTCCTGGCTCTGGTCCGGCACCGCGTGTTGTAGATGTAGATCTTCACCAGAGTGTTGGTGTGACAGGACCAAGACAGGTCTTGTGTGATGTGAACACCAAGGTCCTGGAAACTGTCCACTCTCTCCACTGGGTTCCCGTTGATGTTTAGCGGTTGGTATGATGGCTCCTGCTTCGTGCTGAAGTCCACGATCAACTCCTTAGTCTTGCTGACGTTCAGGAGAAGGTTGTTCTCCTGGGACCATTTTTCCAGGTTTTTAACCTCCTGTAGGTAGGCCGTCTTGTCGTTGTTGGAGATCAGACCCACCACAACAGTGTCGTCAGCAAACTTGATGGTGGTGGTGGAGTTAGAAGTGGCCACACAGTCGTATGTGTACAGTGAGTACAGCAGGGGGCTCAGAACACAACCCTGGGGAGCTCCAGTGCTGAGGGTGAAGGTGGATAAGGTGTGTTTTCCCACCCGTACGGCTTGTGGTCTGTCTGTCTGTCTGTCAGGAAGTTAGAGATCCATTGACACAGTGGCTGGCTGAGTCCCAGGACCTCCAACTTAGAGGTGAGTGTGGAGGGAATTATGGTGTTAAATGCTGAACTGTAGTCCACAAACAGCATCTTTGTATAATTCCCATTTCTGTAGTCCAGGTGGCTGATTGTAGTGTGGAGGAGATTTGCGATGGCGTCCTCAGTAGAGCGGTTCTAGTGGTACGTGAACTGTAGAGGATCCTGTGTGTCTGGCAGTGATGCAGTGATGCAGTGATGAAGTCTCTGACCAGTCTCTCAAAGCACTTCATCACTACTGAGGTCAAGGCTACAGGGCGATAGTCGACACACACGTGGACCATAATTACTTGTTATAAAGATAAACCACAACCACTTTCTAGGTGAGACAGATAACAAATGTAAATAATATATTTTATTAAATAATAATATTTAATATTTAAATTAATTATCAGTGAGATTAATAAATTAGTCTCTCTCCAGACCGGTAGAGGGCGCTGTTCACCCTAAGTCTCCTGGTAAAAAAATTGAAAAAAAAAAAGAATAAATAAATTAATAATAATAATAATAATAATAATAATAATAATAATAATAATAATAATAATAATAATAAATTATAATAATAAAATAATAATAAAGCGCAGGATCGCAGCTGTGTGGTTTTTGTATGTAACTGCTGAAACTGGAGCTTGTTACTACGCATGCGCAGTGATGGCGCACCGGCGCAGGTGAACGTGCAGCATGTCGGAGCTAGCGCGAGCTCACACCTGGGAGATTTCCGACTCGGAGGCAGAGCTCGAGCCCGGGACTGAGGGCAGCACCGCGGGGTCGGGGAGCGCGCATAGCCGCACACACAGCTCTCAGAGCCGGGGAGAACCTTCATCTCCAGCCGCGGTCCGGAGCCCCAGTGCCCGGGGAAAGAGGAGAGAGGACAGGGAGAGACAAAGGGAGGAGAAGGAGAGACAGAAAGAGAGACAAAGGGAGGAGAAGGAGAGACAGAAAGAGAGACAGGGAGGAGAAGGAGAGACAGAAAGAGAGACAGAGGGAGGAGAAGGAGATATGTAGAGAGGGGAAGGAGAGTAATAAAGAGGAGAAGAAGAGAAAGAAAGAGGAGGAAGAGAGATGGAAAAAGGAAAAGGAGAAACAGAGGGAGAGACAGAAGGAGGAGAAGAGACAGGAGCAGAAGAAGAAGACGGAGGCGGCTGAGAGAGTAAAAGGTCTCAAACCTGAGGAATATTTAAAGACCATCACTGTTAAAATCCACCCAGGTACCTTCATCATCATCATCAGCAGCAGCAGCACCATCAACATAATCATCACCATCACCACCACTATCATCACCATCACCACCACTATCATCATCAGCACCATCAACATAATCACCATCATCATCACTTTCATCATTACCATCACCACCACTATCATCACTATCACCACCACTATCATCATCATCACCATCGTCATCACTTTCATCATCACCATCACCACCACTATCATCACCATCACCATCGTCATCACTTTCATCATCACCATCACCACCACTATCATCACCATCACCATCGTCATCACTTTCATCATCACCATCACCACCACTATCATCATCATCACCATCACCACCACTATCATCATCATCACCATCACCACCACTATCATCATCATCACCATCGTCATCACTTTCATCATCACCACCACTATCATCATCATCACCATCACCACCACTATCATCATCATCACCATCACCACCACTATCATCATCATCACCATCACCACCACTATCATCATCATCACCATCGTCATCACTTTCATCATCACCACCACTATCATCATCATCACCATCACCACCACTATCATCATCATCACTTTCATCATCACCATCACCACCACTATCATCATCATCACTTTCATCATCACCATCACCACCACTATCATCATCATCACCATCGTCATCACTTTCATCATCACCATCACCACCACTATCATCACCATCACCATCGTCATCACTTTCATCATCACCATCACCACCACTATCATCATCATCACCATCGTCATCACTTTCATCATCACCACCACTATCATCACCACCACTATCATCATCATCACCATCACCACCACTATCATCATCATCACCATCACCACCACTATCATCATCATCACCATCACCACCACTATCATCATCATCACCATCGTCATCACTTTCATCATCACCACCACTATCATCATCATCACCATCACCACCACTATCATCATCATCACCATCGTCATCACTTTCATCATCACCATCACCACCACTATCATCACCATCACCATCGTCATCACTTTCATCATCACCATCACCACCACTATCATCATCATCACCATCGTCATCACTTTCATCATCACCACCACTATCATCATCATCACCATCACCACCACTATCATCATCATCACCACCACTATCATCATCATCACCATCACCACCACTATCATCATCATCACCATCGTCATCACTTTCATCATCACCACCACTATCATCATCATCACCATCACCACCACTATCATCATCATCACCATCGTCATCACTTTCATCATCACCACCACTATCATTATCATCACCATCACCACCACTATCATCACCACCACTATCATCATCATCACCATCACCACCACTATCATCATCATCACCATCACCACCACTATCATCATCATCACCATCACCACCACTATCATCATCATCACCATCGTCATCACTTTCATCATCACCACCACTATCATCATCATCACCATCACCACCACTATCATCATCATCACCATCGTCATCACTTTCATTACCACCACTATCATCACCACCACTATCATCATCATCACTTTCATCATCACCATCACCACCACTATCATCATCATCATCACCATCGTCATCACTTTCATCATCACCATCACCACCACTATCATCACCATCACCATCGTCATCACTTTCATCATCACCATCACCACCACTATCATCATCATCACCATCACCACCACTATCATCATCATCACCATCACCACCACTATCATCATCATCACCATCGTCATCACTTTCATCATCACCACCACTATCATCATCATCACCATCACCACCACTATCATCATCATCACCATCACCACCACTATCATCATCATCACCATCGTCATCACTTTCATCATCACCACCACTATCATCATCATCACCATCACCACCACTATCATCATCATCACCATCGTCATCACTTTCATCATCACCACCACTATCATCATCACCATCGTCATCACTTTCATTACCACCACTATCATCACCACCACTATCATCATCATCACTTTCATCATCACCATCACCACCACTATCATCATCATCACCATCGTCATCACTTTCATCATCACCATCACCACCACTATCATCACCATCACCATCGTCATCACTTTCATCATCACCACCACTATCATCATCATCACCATAGTCATCACTTTCATCATCACCATCACCACCACTATCATCACCATCACCATCGTCATCACTTTCATCATCACCATCACCACCACTATCATCATCATCACCATCGTCATCACTTTCATCATGACCACCACTATCATCATCATCACCATCACCACCACTATCATCATCACCATCACCACCACTATCATCATCACCATCGTCATCCCTTTCATCATCACCACCACTATCATCATCATCATCACCATCACCACCACTATCATCATCATCACCATCGTCATCACTTTCATTACCACCACTATCATCACCACCACTATCATCATCATCACTTTCATCATCACCATCACCACCACTATCATCATCATCACCATCGTCATCACTTTCATCATCACCATCACCACCACTATCATCACCATCACCATCGTCATCACTTTCATCATCACCATCACCACCACTATCATCATCATCACCATCACCACCACTATCATCATCATCACCATCACCACCACTATCATCATCATCACCATCGTCATCACTTTCATCATCACCACCACTATCATCATCATCACCATCACCACCACTATCATCATCATCACCATCACCACCACTATCATCATCATCACCATCGTCATCACTTTCATCATCACCACCACTATCATTATCATCACCATCACCACCACTATCATCACCATCACCATCGTCATCACTTTCATTACCACCACTATCATCACCACCACTATCATCATCATCACTATCATCATCATCACCATCGTCATCACTTTCATCATCACCACCACTATCATCATCATCATCATCACCACCACTATCATCATCATCACCATCACCACCACTATCATCATCATCACCATCACCACCACTATCATCATCATCACCATCGTCATCACTTTCATCATCACCACCACTATCATCATCATCACCATCACCACCACTATCATCATCATCACCATCGTCATCACTTTCATTACCACCACTATCACCACCACTATCATCATCATCACTTTCATCATCACCATCACCACCACTATCATCATCATCACCATCACCACCACTATCATCATCATCACCATCGTCATCACTTTCATTACCACCACTATCATCATCATTACTTTCATCATCACCATCACCACCACTATCATCATCATCACCATCGTCATCACTTTCATCATCACCACCACTATCATCACCACCACTATCATCACCACCACTATCATCATCACCACCACTATCATTATCCTGAACATAACCAGCATCATCATCACCACCACATGAAGTGCAACCGAGTGCAAACAGTGCAGACACAAACCAGTGCAGACACAAACCAGTGCAGACACAAAACCAGTGCAGACACAAAACCAGTGCAGACACAAAACCAGTGCAGACACAAAACCAGTGCAGACAGACAATACAGTGTGGGACAAATACACAAAACACACAATAGCACTGAGCAGTAAACTTGCTGTATGATATGATTATACAGAAATGTAGAAGAGAGAACTATAAACAAGTGTGTGTTTGTAAACATAAACACAATGCAGTGCAGAAACAGCATGGAACAGTATCATATCATTACATATTAATATAATATAGTGGTGGAATGGATTGAGATGAGTATTGAGTGTGTGTTAAGATTAGGTTGTACAGTTCAGTAACACACAGTTGAGTGTGTGTGTGTGTGTGTGTGTGTGTGTGTGTGTGTGTGTGTGTGTGTGTGTGTGTGTGTGTGTGTG
>NC_139574.1:986650-994150 GCF_946808225.1 Silurus aristotelis
TAAGTGTATCTGTGACCAAATCAGTTTCTTCCCCTCTGTCAGTCATTGTGGAATAAACACACAGTTATTAAATCCGCATGAAGATCTTTCAGCTCGTGCTGCATCATAGGACTTTGGATACTGAAGGACATGTAAAGGCAAAAACTTTTGTACTTTTACTGCAGTAATATTTTGAAAAATGCTGACGTTATTGGATGCCTGCTGGATGTCCCCGGTGTCGCATCTCAAACTCTGATTGGTTAAAGCTACAGATTCATTGTTCTGAATTCTGAAGTTTCTGATGCTGCACTGCACTGCTGATTCTGCAGAACTCAAGGCAGATACCTTTGACCCCAGCAACACGTGATGTGACGTGATGGCTGAAATCTGTTTGAAGTAAACAGACACTGGTGGAAACACTATGAAATGAAGACAATAGAATTTTGGAATAATTTAATACATATTCATAAAAATACAATTAAAGTAAAAGTCAGTAATTCTGATAGAGTTTAGACCTACAGAGTAGAAATGACTGTAAGTTTAGTGTGTGTGTGTGTGTGTGTGTGTGTGTGTGTGTGTGTGTGTGTGTGTGTGTGTGTGTGTGTGTGTGTGTGATTTACAGGAATGCAGTAGTGGTGATCATGGCAGGATTCCTGATCGACAAACTGGGAAACCGCTGTAAGAGTGTGTGTGTGTGTGTGTGTGTGTGTGTGTGTGTGTGTGTGTGTAACAGAGTTTATAAGATGTTTGTAGATACAGTGAGGAAAATAAGTATTTGAACACGCTGCTATTTTGCAAGTTCTCCCACTTAGAAATCATGGAGGGGTCTGAAATTGTCATCGTAGGTGCATATCCACTGTGAGAGACATAATCTAAAAAAAAAAATCCAGAAATCACAATATATGATTTTTAAACTATTTATTTGTATGATACAGCTGCAAATAAGTATTTGAACACCTGTCTATCAGCTAGAATTCTGACCCTCAAAGACCTGTTAGTCTGCCTTTAAAATCTCCACCTCCACTACATTTATTATCCTAAATTAGATGCACCTGTTTGAGGTCGTTAGCTGCATAAAGACACCTGTCCACCCCATACAATCAGTAAGAATCCAACTACTAACATGGCCAAGACCAAAGAGCTGTCCAAAGACACTAGAGACAAAATTGTACACCTCCACAAGGCTGGAAAGGGCTACGGGGAAATTGCCAAGCAGCTTGGTGAAAAAAGGTCCACTGTTGGAGCAATCATTAGAAAATGGAAGAAGCTAAACATGACTGTCAATCTCCCTCGGACTGGGGCTCCATGCAAGATCTCACCTCATGGGGTCTCAATGATCCTAAGGAAGGTGAGAAATCAGCCCAGAACTACACGGGAGGAGCTGGTCAATGACCTGAAAAGAGCTGGGACCACCGTTTCCAAGGTTACTGTTGGTAATACACTAAGACGTCATGGTTTGAAATCATGCATGGCACGGAAGGTTCCCCTGCTTAAACCAGCACATGTCCAGGCACGTCTTAAGTTTGCCAATGACCATTTGGATGATCCAGAGGAGTCATGGGAGAAAGTCATGTGGTCAGATGAGACCGAAATAGAACTTTTGGGTCATAATTGCACTAAACGTGTTTGGAGGAAGAAGAATGATGAGTACCATCCCAAGAACACCATCCCTACTGTGAAGCATGGGGGTGGTAGCATCATGCTTTGGGGGTATTTTTCTGCACATGGGACAGGGCGACTGCACTGTATTAAGGAGAGGATGACCGGGGCCATGTATTGCGAGATTTTGGGGAACAACCTCCTTCCCTCAGTTAGAGCATTGAAGATGGGTCGAGGCTGGGTCTTCCAACATGACAATGACCCGAAGCACACAGCCAGGATAACCAAGGAGTGGCTCTGTAAGAAGCATATCAAGGTTCTGGCGTGGCCTAGCCAGTCTCCAGACCTAAACCCAATAGAGAATCTTTGGAGGGAGCTTAAACTCCGTGTTTCTCAGTGACAGGCCAGAACCCTGACTGATCTAGAGAAGATCTGTGTGGAGGAGTGGGCCAAAATCCCTCCTGCAGTGTGTGCAAACCTGGTGAAAAACTACAGGAAACGTTTGACCTCTGTAATTGCAAACAAAGGCTCCTGTACCAAATATTAACATTGACTTTCTCAGGTGTTCAAATACTTATTTGCAGCTGTATCATACAAATAAATAGTTTAAAAATCATATATTGTGATTTCTGGATTTTTTTTTTTTAGATTATGTCTCTCACAGTGGACATGCACCTACGATGACAATTTCAGACCCTCCATGATTTCTAAGTGGGAGAACTTGCAAAATAGCAGCGTGTTCAAATACTTATTTTCCTCACTGTACTTGTCGGAGATTTCTAATTTCTGTGTGTGTGTGTGTGTGTGTGTGTGTGTGTGTGTGTGTGTGTGTATGTGTGTGTAGTCGGTGTGTTCCTTTTCTCCTTCCTGTGTGTGTTAGGTTCCTCCATCTTTGCTCTCGGGTCTCATTTTAAAGCAAGTCCGTACCTCCTGCCACTCATGCTCACGGGTCGCCTGCTGTTCGGCTCCGGGAACGGCTCACTGACAAGTACACACACACACACACACACACACACACACACACACACACACACACACACACACACACACACACTTGTAGATCACTTACAGCTATCAGATGCCTGTGTAAATGGCACACTTTAATGTACCCCTCCTCCCCTGCAGTTGTACGTAACCGGATCACAGCGTTCTGGTTCAGAGGGAAGGAGTTAGCGTTAGCGTTTGGACTCACTCTAGCTTTCTCTCGACTTGGCTCTGTTCTCAACTTTTTATTCACTCAGCACTTCGAGGCTCAGTACGGCATGCAGTGGACTCTGTGGGGGGGTGAGACGTCTCACACACACACACACACACACACACACACACACACACACACACACACACACACACACACACACACACACACAAACACTTGACTAGGGTACAAATCCAAAACCATATTTTGGCATGAAACTCTCAGATAAGAAAAGAGAAAAGATTCATCATTACTAAGAAATGAATCTCAGTTGATCCCAAACATCTGCGGTGCATTCTGCGTATCAAGTGGCAGGACAAAGTACCCAACACAAAGGTTCTGGAACGCACCGGCATGAACAGCATGTTCTCCATTCTTAGCGAGAGGCGCCTTCGCTGACTCGGCCATGTTAGGAGAATGGACCCAGGCCACATACCCAAGGACCTGCTGTACGGCGAGCTAGCAGAAGGTGCACGACTGACTGGACTCCCACGTCTGCGATACAAAGATGTCTGCAAAAAGGACATGAAGATGACCAACATCAATGTAAACAACTGGGATAGCTGTGCTGACGACCTCCCTGCCTGGCGTCTTGCTGTCAGACAGGGCGGTCAGAAAGCCGGGGAGGTGAGAAACACAAACCTCGCCGCAAAGAGAGCCAGGAGGAAGGCAAACCAACAACAGCCTTAGCAAGCATCAGCATTCACCTGCAGCAAGTGCAACAGAGACTTTCACTCCAGGATCGGACTTTTCAGCCACTCGCAAAGGTGCAGATAGGACACCCAAACTGGAAGCTACAACAACGTCTCTCGAAGATGGACGGATGCCGAAGGACACAAAATATGGGGGACATAATGGAGACAAACTTACACTTATAAAGAACATCTTCATTTATATCACCACATTATCTGTGTAAAGCTGCTCTGAGACAATGTTCATTATTAAAAGTGCAATACAAATAAACATGAAATGAAAATATTCACACTTTGGACAGAGTTTTGACATGTTCACTGAGGGTGGACTCACTTTAGTTAGCAGTTATTTAGAAAATAATGTCTGTATGTTGTTATTTTTTAGAGGAAAGTAAATCAGTACTGATACACAACCTGCACACTGACACTCTAAAATATCCCCAAGTTTTATTTCTATAGTTTTGTCTCTAATACGATGCACTACAGTCGCTGCTAAATGTGAAGGTGCACTTACTTTTGTGAGATACTGTGTGTGTATATATATATATACACACACACACATACAGCCATACACATTAACTGACAAAAGGCATTAAACTGTGTGTGTGTGTGTGTGTGTGTGTGTGTGTGTGTGTGTGTGCGCGCGTGTAGGTACACTCCTGTGTGTGCTGGGTTTCCTCTCAGCTATAACAGTCAGTGTTCTGGACAAAGTGGGAATGAAGCAGCTGGGATTGGACGGAATCATACAGGAGGAGTCACGCAAAGTGGTAATGTGATTTCACCATCATCATTATCACCACAATCATCATCATCATTATCTTCTCCACCATCACCAGCACCATCTTTACCACTATCATTATCACCACCATCAAGATCACTATCCATAGCATCACCACCATTACCATTATCACAATCATCTTCACCATAACTACCATTACTATCATTGTCTTCACCATCATCACCGTCATCCCCATCATCACCACCATTAACATCACCACTATCACCACAATCACTATCATCACTCAATCACCATCATCACTATCACCATCATCACCATCATCACCATCATCACCGTCATCCCCATCATCACCACCATTAACATAACCATTATCACCGTCACTGTCATCATCACTCAATCACCATCATCACTATCAAAACTATAACCATCATCACCATCATCGCTACCATTAACACCACTATCACCACAATCACCATCACTTAATCACCATCATCACTATCATTACTATCACCACCATCACAATCATCGTTACCCTTAACACCATGTAAGAAAAAATGATGAGGACAACGAAGATCGTAATGAAGAAGTTTATAACAGTGTAGCAGTCGCAAAATACATGAAGCACTTTGGGTTCATCAGAGTCAGAAAGAACCCAGAGCAAACTCTGCCCAGATATTTTATATTGTTCTTCCCTTTGAAGTATAGACCAGAGTTATACTTTAAATGTAAATTAGATGTAGGACATGCATGAGGGAACAACTGGCTGGGTGATCGAGGCGGAGGTCACTGTTGTTGACACCTTTGCTGGTGCCGGCCCCCCAGCAGGTCAGGAAGGGGTATTGTTTAAATGATAATCATGGTCTCAGACACCTTTTGGTTAGAGATAGTCCTTGATGGCTTGCTGTCTCTCCCAGACTGATTCAATCAAGACTACAATTAGGATTGATACAACTGAAATTCTGTCAAACTACATAAATACTTTTGTGAAATTTAAGCCGTTTTGAGGATGAGCTGAATTTGATATAGCGTGGGGTGGAATCTGGATTGAGGCAGTCTGTAATTCTTACAGTCCCCCCTTTGATGCTTTTGGCCCTGAAGCATCACATCCACTCCCTTTACACAGATTACACCTCCTGTCTTAAACAGGTGCCCAGTGCCGGTGAAACCCTGCCTTAGGTTGTCCACCTTCGGCCCTCAGAGAATCTTACCCGTCATCGGAACATTCACCTCATGCACACTGGTTATCGCTTCATCTCATTCGGCATGCTTACAATGCAGGTTTTTCCTAAAATCTTTGTTATATGTAAAATCTTATCCATCATTGAGTCGTCAACTTAGGCACACCTGTTTCATCCAATTGAGCAAACGTATTAGACATATCTCTATAAAATATTTGGCTATATGTAAAATTTTATCTGGGTTTTGGAATGGAGGCCTTCAGGAACCATCATAACCAATAGAAACGTCCTACATTGATCATTGAATCATACGCAATCTGACATCTTAACATAGAACAAATACAATGGAACATAATACACTGTCGGAAATAGAAAAATTACACACAAACAGAAAAGTAATTAAAATTTAATATATGACGTGAATTGGTGCTACTGGAAATCTAACTGTATCGTCAGAGCCTTTACTATTGAGTAACTGAGACTCTCTCTCATCACTGTCTTTCTGCAAATTTAATATTCCTGGAACTCGGTTATACAGTGCAACATCTACCAACCTTTTACTGGGATTTTCCTCAATTCTGCCATTCTTTATCAAAAACTGACAGGCAGCATTAGATTCCTCCAAATTATTAAACAAGGATTCAACAGATGATTTGAGCAAACTGTTGTTAGTTTTCAGAAATGCGATCTCTTTCTGCATTCTGTCCTTTTCTTCTTTCTATAGTATTTCACTGACTTGGTAATTTTTTGTATAAATGTCTCTGATACTGATTCTAGAATGAAGTTGCTTATTTTCAGCCTCAAGCTCATCTAGCTTCCTCCTGGTTACCTTATATGTGGCAAAAACTCCCTGAAGGGCATTTGCAATTTTTCCTTGTTTGTTCCTGGGCATCTTTGGATAACTTTCAAACTTAGAAACAGCCCATTAATACGCCTTATCACCAACCTTCTTTATTCCATCAAACATCCTGTTTGAGCCGTGTTTAGCGATGTACTTAATAATCAGCTCTTCCATTTCCAAAATATTCCAGAGTTACAACTACCCTTCTAGTGCAAATTGAATAAACTTCAGCAATATTACACACAAACTGTTCAAAATATTACACTGTCGCAGTACCGCGGTATAACCTAAACCAGTGTACTCAGCCACAGTACTTTGGGCTTAAAACATGAGTTTAATACAGTTGGACAAATTGCGTTGGACAAATTGCGTTGGACAAACCACAGTACTTCGGGTTACTGTTTTAAACTTTACAGAGCCGCTGTGCGTCGCGCTTTTTACACTATTACCAGTTTCACTTACGTCAGAAACTCTAATAGTACTCTCACAGAAAGTTTCAATTACTTTAGAAACTTATAAACTTAAGCACTTTGCTTCAGTACTTTGCTTCTGTAATTCCAATAAAACTCTGCTGCCACACTACGTCGGGCTGATTCAGTTCTATTAGAATCTTACACAGAAATGTACAGAATAGGCTTAAGAACTCCTCCTGCTTATACTAAATAAACTAAATACTTTTCTGTCCTTAAAATCTTTCTTTAAACGAGGGGTTCCTTGAACTTAAATAAAAGCATAGAAGAAAGAAACTGGTTTTCTTACCTTTCCCCACTTTTATTTTTTTGGAAATCCCTCCTGGCTGGCTCGCCAATGTAAGAAAAAATGATAAGGACAACAAAGATCGTAATGAAGAAGTTTATAAAAGCGTAGCTGTGTTCTTCCCTTTGAAGTATAGACCGAAGTTATCCTTTAAATGTAAATTAGATGAAGGACATGCATGAGGGAACAACTGGCTGGGTGATCGAGACGGAGGTCACTGTTGTTGACACCTTTGCTGGTGCCGGCCCCCCCAGCAGGTCAGGATAGGGTATTGTTCAAATGATAATCATGGTCTCAGACACCTTTTGGTTAGAGATGGTCCTTGATGGCTTGATGTCTCTCCCAGACTGATTCAATCAAGACTACGATTAGGATTGATACAACTGAAATTCTATGTCAAACTACATAAATACTTCTGTGAAATTTAAGCCGTTTTGCGGATGAGCTGAATTTGATATAGCGTAGGGTGGAATCTGGGTTGAGGTAGTCTGTAATTCTTACAACCACTATGACCACAATCA
>NC_139574.1:999150-1020001 GCF_946808225.1 Silurus aristotelis
TCATTACACTTATTTGTCTGTTCGTCCGGCAAACAGACAGTATAATTTTATATTAATTCTATAAAAGAGGTATCTCCCTGGCCAAGAAAGACGTAACCCCCCCTTTTACTTTATACCGTAAATTAAATAAAATGAAATAGAGCATGTAGTTCAGACCTGATGTTGCAGGAACTTCATTTATGGAACGTACTCAGAGACGATCTCTTATGAAAAATACGGCGTTTAATGAATGAGACAAACACAACATAAAACTAACAACACAAACAAACAAACAAAAAGAAAAAAAAGAAAATTAAAATTAAAATAAAATAAAATAAAAAAAAAGTTGAAATTAGGGAAGGAGGAAGAGAAAGGAAAGGAAGAAGGAGATAAAGAAAGAAAAGGCAGCTTAGTTCAAATGAATCACATCCTAACTGAGAAATCGTCACGGAAATTTAAATTCGCCTTAATATTAAGGGGTTCAAACTTAACACGCATCTAAATTAGTTGGTAAACCGGTTACTTGCATTGACTTGTTGCACAAAAGTCAGGATGCGGTAGACAAAAGAATCTTGGACGAGTCAGTTAGGATGGAGTCAGATGTTCTTCCAGCTTCTCCTGAAGATCAGAGCAGTTGGTGTTTTGAAGATAAAGCTTGCTGGAAGATCTCAAAAGAGATTTTAGATCTCGTCCCGAAGAGTCACTGCTGAGCTGTTCGAAGCGTCCGACTCTCCGGGCCATCGGGCCCCCGGGCCCCGGGGGTCCGAGCCTTTCCGGTCGAGCCGAGTGAGCGAGTTGCTCTCTTGACTGAACTCTGACTGAAGCCCACCCATCCTTGGGGGAATGGCCAGTGCTATGGCCTGAAATTTTGGAGGGGAAAACTTCCTTTGTTCATGCATCTGTGGGCATGGTTTCCGGGATATACTTGCTTTTGGAGGACTTTGAAGTTTTATTCAAAGTGAATTAAGACGGTATGGTACATTTCATGATCAAATAAAATGCACGATTGTTTGAAAAATAAAGAAACAGATAATTTTGCGGTCATTTGGATCCTAAACATGAAAAGGAATGACAGTATAAGGCAGAGGTACATTAACTTACAGAGGTCAGAAATTAACTGATGTTAATACAATGTTGTATTCTGAGAAATAAAATGCACCCTTGTCAGGAAAGTAAAGAACAGATAATTCTAAGTCAGTCAAGCCTTAAGAAGAGAAGAGACAACATTTAACACAGAGTTATATTGCTAAACATTTTAAAGTTTAAATATTATTGATGTAGAGTTAAACACTTGCTTTATTAATAGTAGAAGATACAAACAAGATGTATGTTTGTATCCTGTGAAGTGGGACATTCTATTTATTATTTAATTAATAAAAGAATGCTCCCTTTTGGTGTGTGTGTGTCTGCATATGTGTGTGTGTCACAAACAGACGTACTGGGGCCGAGTTCCGAGAGTGAATTGTTTTATGGTCTGAGGGTCGCTGTGAATTCAACCAGAGGGACCAGGGGAGTTATCTGGCTTTCGGGGTGGTGTGTGTGTGTGTGTGTGTGAGGGTCAAACAGAATATCTGCAAAGGGGGTTATCTGTCTTGTGGTAAAATCGAAACGTTCTGGAGCCGGTCGTGTGTGTTTGTCACAAGCAGCCATGCTGGATTAAGTTTCGAGTTTGGATTGTTTCATGAGTTTTATGACTTTATTGTTTAATGGGTCCCGGTAAACTAAACAAGAGTTTAGGAATTGGTCCTGTTTAGTGTCTTCGGAGGGGGAGTGTGACACTTTACTCACTACTCAATAGACCTTACTAACTATACACTACTCACTATACCTTACTCACTACTCACTACACCTTACTAACTACACAAATACTCACTATACACTACTCACTACACCTTACTAACTACAGCTTACTCACTATGCACTACTCACTAAAGTAAGGTGTAGTGAGTAGTGAGTAAGGTGTAGTGAGTAATGTATAGTGAGTATTTGTGTAGTTAGTAGTGTAAAGTTAGTAAGGTCTATTGAGTAGTGAGTAAGATGTAGTGAGTAAGGTGAAGTGCTGTAACTGCTGTAACTGCTCCACTGCTATGCAGATGACACTCAACTAATCTTTTCTTTCCCTCCATCAGATACCACAGCTTCCGCTCGGATCTCGGCATGCTTGACAGACATATCTTCATGGATGAGTGCTCACCAACTGAAACTCAACTCCAGCAAAACAGAACTGCTGGTCATCCCAGGTGATTTATCTCCAGGTCAAGATCTCCAAATAACACTTCATGACTCTCTGCTCTCCCCTTCAGCCACTGCCCGTAACCTCGGGGTAACTATGGACAATCAACTGTCTTTCCTCCCACATGTCGCTAATGTGGCTCGTTCCTGTCGATTTTTTCTTTACAACATCCAAAGGATTTGACCATTTCTGTCCACACAGGCTGCCCAGGTGCTTGTTCAGTCTCTTGTCATTTCAAGATTTGACTACTGCAGCTCTCTGCTGGCAGGTCTTCCCCTGAACGCTATTCGTCCACTGCAAATGATCCAAAATCATCTTCTCTGTTCTGGCACCGAGGTGGTGGAATGAACTTCCCCTAGAAGTCCGTACAGCAGAGTCCCTGCTATCTTTTACAGACGATTGAAGACTTTCATCTTCCTGAAACACTTAAATTAGCACTTTCAAAGTTTGCTTTGTAGAATTCAAGATTTATATTTATATTTATGTTTGTAATCTTGTGTAAAGTGTAGATTTATTCATTACAAGAAACTCAAAGCACTTTTGTACGTCACTCTGGATAATGGCGTCTGCTAAATGCCGCAAATGTAAATGTTAGTGTAAAGTAAATATTGTGTAGTGAGTAAGATGTAGTGAGTAGTGAGTAAGGTGTAGTGAGTAAGCTGTAGTGAGTAGTGAGTACTGTGTAGAGAGTAGTGTATAGTGAGTAAGCTGTAGTGAGTATTGTGTAGAGAGTAGTGTATAGTGAGTAAGGTGTAGTTAGTAAGATGTAGTAAGTAGTTTAAAGTTAGTAAGGTGTAGTGAGTAGTGAGTAAGGTGTAGTGGGTAAGATGTAGTAAGTAGTTTAAAGTTAGTAAGGTGTAGTGAGTAGTGAGTAAGGTGTAGTGAGTAAGATGTAGTAAGTAGTTTAAAGTTAGTAAGGTGTAGTGAGTAGTGAGTAAGGTGTAGTGAGTAGTTTAAAGTTAGTAAGGTGTAGTGAGTAGTGAGTAAGGTGTAGTGAGTAGTTTAAAGTTAGTAAGGTGTAGTGAGTAGTGAGTAAGGTGTAGTGAGTAAGATGTAGTATGTAGTTTAAAGTTAGTAAGGTGTAGTGAGTAGTGAGTAAGGTGTAGTGAGTAAGATGTAGTAAGTAGTTTAAAGTTAGTAAGGTGTAGTGAGTAGTGAGTAAGGTGTAGTGAGTAAGATGTAGTAAGTAGTTTAAAGTTAGTAAGGTGTAGTGAGTAGTGAGTAAGGTGTAGTGAGTAAGATGTAGTAAGTAGTTTAAAGTTAGTAAGGTGTAGTGAGTAGTGAGTAAGGTGTAGTGAGTAAGATGTAGTAAGTAGTTTAAAATTAGTAAGGTGTAGTGAGTAGTGAGTAAGGGGTAGTGAGTAAGATGCGAGTATTCTGTGGTGAGCAAGGTGAAGTGAGTATGGTGTAGTGAGTAGTGAGTAAGGTGTAGTGAGTAAATTGTAGTGACTAATGAATAAGGTGTAGTTAGTAGAAAGTAAGGTGTAGTGGATAGTAAAGTAAGATATAGTGAGTAGTAAGGTGTATAGAGTAAGGTGTGAGTAAGGTGTAGTGAGTAAGCTGTAGTGAGTATTGTGTAGAGAGTAGTGTATAGTGAGTAAGGTGTAGTTAGTAAGGTGTAGTAAGTAGTTTAAAGTTAGTAAGGTGTAGTGAGTAGTGAGTAAGGTGTAGTGAGTAAGATGTGAGTATTCTGTGGTGAGCAAGGTGAAGTGAGTATGGTGTAGTGAGTAAGATGTAGGAGTGTTTATAGCTGTTATAACTTTTAATAACACAAACAGACTTAGTTCATAAACGGTAATTTTAACAATAAGTGACTGTGTAATTGCTGTGGGAGGAGGGATGACAAGAGACAGGAACTGAAGCTCCACCCGTCTGGTGAAGTCCCCTCCAGACACTAATGTGTTTTAGTGTTAACAATAAACAAAAACATGAAAGTGTTTGTGAGGAACACCTGCTCAGAAACAGGTATGCTTCTGACATCATCATCATCATCATCATCATCAGCAGACACACACACACACACACACACACACACACACACACACACACACACACCTGCTCAGAAACAGGTATGCTTCTGACATCATCATCATCATCATCACCCCACACACACACACACACACACACACACACACCCACACACACACACACACCTGCTCAGAAACAGGCACGCTTCTGACATCATTACCATCATCACCAGACACACACACATGATGGAGATGATGATGATGGTGGAAATGATGGTGGTTGTGGTGATGATGGTGATAATGATGAAGATGATGGAGGAGATAATGATGGTAATAATGGTGGAGATGATGGAGAAGATGACGGTGGAGGTGATGATTGTAATAATTCAAGTCAAGTCAAGTTTATTTGTATAGCGCTTTTCACAACAGACATTGTCTCAAAGCAGCTTTACAGAAAACAACAGTGAAGGTGAATGGTGTGTGTTTGTCCCTGATGAGCAGCCGTGGTGACTGTGGAAAGGAAAAACTCCCTTAGATGTTATGAGGAAGAAACCTTGAGAGGAACCAGACTCAAAGGGGAACCCATCCTCATTTGGGTGACATCAAGAGTTTGATCATAAATCTTTCAACAATACAGAACACTGGAGAGTGAGAACTAACATGAGTACTGGAGTATAAGATTATAAGTAAATGTTCTTTCTACAGTCTTTGGTATAAAAGTAGGAGCTACTAAGCTCAACATTTGTGATCATCACAGATCCAGCATCAGCTTCTCCATGCCAGAGCCTTTAAACACTTCAGGAGGTCCAATGTCAAAACTCCACACATGTAGTGGGATCCAAATGGCACTGGTACGTCTCTAGATGTTTGCGAGTTCGGCATCTACTTTTTTAAAGTCCATAGTCTTCATGAGGTGGGACGTGACTGGAGCTGGAGGAACCTCAGGATGCCTCGGGATGGGGAGAGAAAGAGAAGCAGTGGAGAGGAATTAGCGTAGCTGCTGTTCATGATATTAACAGCACAAGTTGATAATGTGCATGTGATCAGATGTTCTGGAGCACAAGGTTATGATGTGATGTGTGTTATGTGTAGAACTCGCTAAAAACATACGTCTTTAATCTGCACTTAAACTGGGAGAGTGTGTCTGAACCCCGAACACTGTCAGGAAGACTGTTCCAGAGTTTAGGAGCTAAATGTGAGAATGATCTACCACCTTTAGTGGACTTTGCTATTCTAGGAACTACTAGAAGCCCAGAGTTTTGAGATCTGAAGGAGCATAATGGATTGTAGCGTGTTAGAAGACTGGAGAGATACATGGGAGCCAAACAGAGGTGGCAAAAGTACACACATCCTTTACTTAAGTAGAAGTACAGATACTCATGTTTAAAATACACGGGTAAAAGTTGAAGTACTGATTAAACTTTTTTACTCAACTGAAAGAAAAAGAAGTCTCGGCTCTGACATGTACTTAAGTAAAAAGTTGTTTGTGTCGCCATTATGAGGGAAAAACCCACAAAACGCCACCTAGAGGGTTAATTGTGTAAAAAATGGCGGATTTTCTGTTTGATTTGAGACTTGGCGCATAAATAAAACACAAATTTACTGATTAAAAATATTTTTATCTGGAGTTTAATCATTTATTTTACATCTAAGTAAAGAAGGGACGTCGTGGATAAATGTATTTTTTCCCGAAGGTTTTAATTTTGCCTCTTTTATATTTAGAAATGTATTTAACCCAGCCATTAGGGGGGCACAAGCCAGTGCACTCTTAGTGCCGGTCCCAAGCCCGGGTAAATGGGGAGGGTTGCGTTAGGAAGGGCATCCAGCGTAAAACATGTGCCAAATCAAATATGCGGATCACAAATGAGAATTTTATACCGGATCGGTCGAGGCCCGGGTTAACAACGACCGCCACAGGTATCGTTAGCCGACAGGGTACCGGTGGAAATTGGGCTACTGTTGGCCGAAGGAGGAGAAGGAGAGGAGGAAGGCGTCTACAGAGACGGCAGGAAAAGGAGCAGTGTAGGAGAGTAGAGGTTCGGGTTGGTACTTTAAATGTTGGTACTATGACGGGTAAAGGGAGAGAGATAGCTGATATGATGGAGAGGAGAAAGGTAGATGTGTTGTGTGTTCAGGAGACCAAGTGGAAAGGGAGTAAGGCCAGGAACATTGGAGGTGGGTTTAAACTGTTTTATCATGGTGTGGATGGGAAGAGAAATGGTGTAGGGGTGATTCTGAAGGAAGCGTACAGTAAGAGTGTAGTGGAGGTGAAGAGAGTTTCTGATAGGGTGATGATCGTGAAGGTGGAAGTTGAAGGGATGATGATAAATGTCATCAGTGCCTATGCTCCACAAGTTGGCTGTGAGATGGAGGAGAAAGAAAGATTCTGGAGTGAATTAGATGAAGTGGTAGATGATGTACCTAGGAAAGAACGATTGGTGATTGGGGCAGACTTTAATGGGCATGTAGGTGAAGGGAACAGAGGTGATGAGGAGGTGATGGGTAGGTATGGTTTTAAGGAGAGGAATGTGGAAGGGCAGATGGTGGTAGATTTTGCTAAAAGGATGGAAATGGCAGTGGTGAACACGTATTTTAAGAAGAAGGAGGATCATAGGGTGACGTATAAGAGTGGAGGAAGGTGCACACAGGTGGATTATCTTCTGTGTAGGAGATGCAACCTAAAGGAGATTGGAGACTGTAAGGTGTTGGCGGGGGACAGTGTAGCTAGACAGCATCGGATGGTGGTCTGTAGGATGGTTTTGGAGGCGAAGAAGAAGAGGAGGAAAGTAAGGTTTGAAAGAAGAATAAGATGGTGGAAACTGAAGGAGGAAGAGTGTAGTGTGAGGTTCAGGGAAGAGGTCAGACAGGGGCTTGGTGGTGGTGAAGAGGTGCCGGATGATTGGGCAACTACTGCAGGAGTGATGAGGGAGGCAGCTAGAAAAGTACTTGGTGTGACATCTGGAAATAGAAAGCAAGACAAGGAGACGTGGTGGTGGAATGAGGAAGTGCAGGAGAGCATTAGGGGAAAGAGATTGGCAAAACAGAAGTGGGATCGACAGAGTGATGAGAAGAGAAGGCAGGAGTACAAGGAGATGCGGCAGCAGGTTAAAAGGGATGTGGCGAAAGCCAAGGAAAAGGCATATGAGGAACTGTACAAGAGGTTGGACACTAAGGAAGGAGAAAAGGATTTATACCGATTGGCCAAGCAGAGGGACCGAGCTGGGAAGGATGTACTGCAAGTTAGAGCAATAAAGGATGGAGAGGGAAATGTGTTGACTAGTGAGGAGAGTGTGTTGAGAAGATGGAGGGAGTATTTTGAGCAGCTGATGAATGAGGAAAATCAGAGAGAGAGAAGGTTGGAGGATGTGGAGTTGGTGAAGCAGGATGTAGATAGGATTAGTAAGGAGGAAGTGAGAGCAGCGATTAAGAGGATGAAGAATGGAAAGTCGGTTGGACCAGATGACATACCGGTAGAAGCGTGGAGATGTTTAGGAGAGATGGCAGTGGAGTTTTTAACCAGATTGTTTAACAGGATTCTGGAAGGTGAGAAGATGCCTGAGGAATGGAGAAGGAGTGTGCTGGTACCGATCTTTAAGCATAAGGGAGATGTGCAGACCTGCAGTAACTACAGGGGAATTAAGTTGATCAGTCACACCATGAAGTTATGGGAAAGAGTAGTGGAAGCCAGGCTGAGAGAAGAGGTGACCATCTGTGAGCAACAGTATGGTTTCATGCCGAGGAAGAGCACCACAGATGCCTTATTTGCTTTGAGGATGTTGATGGAGAAGTATAGAGAAGGACAGAAGGAGCTGCATTGTGTATTTGTGGATTTAGAGAAAGCGTACAAAAGGGTGCCGAGAGAGGAGTTGTGGTATTGTATGAGGAAGTCAGGTGTGTCAGAGAAGTATGTGAGGGTGGTGCAGGACATGTATGAGGACAGTGTGACGGCAGTAAAGTGTGCAGTAGGTACGACAGACTGGTTCAGGGTGAAGGTTGGACTGCATCAAGGATCGGCCCTGAGCCCTTTCCTGTTTGCAGTGGTGATGGACAGGTTGACGGACGAGGTCAGACAGGAGTCTCCCTGGACTATGATGTTTGCAGATGATATTGTGATTTGTGGTGAGAGTAGAGAGCAGGTTGAGAAGAGCCTGGAAAGGTGGAGATATGCGCTGGAGAGAAGGGGAATGAAAGTCAGTAGGAGTAAGACACAGTACATGTGTGTGAATGGGAGGGAGGGCAGTGGAGTGATGCGGTTGCAGGGAGAAGAGGTGGAGAAGGTGGAGGAGTTCAGGTACCTGGGGTCAACAGTGCAAAGTAATGGAGAGTGTGTTAGGGAAGTAAAGAAAAGAGTGCAGGCAGGGTGGAGTGGGTGGAGAAGAGTGATAGCAGGAGTGATTTGTGATAGAAGAGTATCTGCAAGAATGAAAGGGAAAGTTTATGGGACTGTGGTGAGACCTGCGATGTTGTATGGATTAGAGACAGTGGCATTGAGTAAAAAACAGGAGGTGGAGCTGGAGGTAGCAGAGCTGAAGATGTTGAGGTTTTCGTTGGGAGTGACGAGGATGGACTGGATTAGAAATGAGTTTATTAGAGGGACAGCACATGTAGGATGTTTTGGTGACAAGGTGAGGGAGGCGAGATTGAGATGGTTTGGACATGTGCAAAGGAGGGACATGAATTATATTGGTAGAAAAATGCTGAAGATGGAGCCACCAGGTAGGAGGAAAAGAGGAAGGCCAAGGAGGAGGTTCATGGATGTGGTGAGGGAAGACATGCAGGTAGTTGGTGTAAAAGAGGCAGATATAGAGGACAGGGTGGTATGGAGACGGATGATCCGCTGTGGCGACCCCTAATGGGAGCAGCCAAAAGAAGAAGAAGAAGATATTTAGAAATGTATTTATGTATTTACATTTTTTTTTATAAAAACATTTAGTGCTGTTTACAATAATTTTAATTTTGACAGCCAAATATATATATTAATACAAAACGAATTAAAAATGTTGTTACCTAATGAATGTATCCAGGCTGAAGATCCACATATAGAACACAAGCAGAGAAAAGATGATGATGATCATGAATGTGTCTGTTCTCAGTCATGTTCTCATCACTGACTCCCTCTGTCTCATCCACATTAACCCCAAACTTCTTACTGCCTTCTGCCTGCTGATTCTTATCTTCGTAAACTAGTCTACATCTGTGGTGAGTGAGGGTCAGGACTTTATACACCAGCGGATTGAAAAAGACGCGCAGTAACAGGAAATCAGTTGTTCGGCTGAAATCAGCGCGCAGTGAAAATAAAAAATATATTTCACCAAATCAGTGGATTAAAACTAAAGTAAGAGCCGGTTTTGAAAATGTAAGAAGTAAAAAGTATAGATATTTGTGTAAAAATTTAATGAGTAAAAGTAAAAAGTTGTCTAAAAAATAAATAGTGGAGTAAAAAACTGATACCTGAAAAATCTACTGAAGTACAGTAACAAAGTATTTGTACTCCGTTACTTCCCACCTCTGGAGCCAAACCATTTAGTGCTTTATAAGTGAGTAGCAGTAGTTTGTAGTCTATTCGAAACTTAACCGGAAGCCAATGTAGGGACGATAGGATTGGGGTTATATGATCATATTTTCTTGACCTTGTGAGAACTCTTGCTGCCGCATTCTGTACTAACTGAAGCTTGTTTATTAATGATGCAGGACATCCACCTAGTAATGCATTACAGTAGTCTATTCTGGAGGTCATAAACGCATGGACGAGCTTCTCTGCATCAGATATAGATAACATATTTCTTATCTTAGCAATATTTCTAAGGTGAAAGAAGCTGTTTTTGTAACTTGGTTGATATGATTTTTAAAAGACAAGTTCGTGTCTAAAATAACTCTCAGGTCTTTTACTGTTGAACTAGTGGTTACAGAACATCCGTCTAAATGCAGGCTGAGATGCTGGGGCTTCTGTGTACTGGTTTTTGGGCCGATGAGCAAAATCTCCGTTTTATCAGAATTTAAAAGTAGAAAGTTATGAGTCATCCAATCTCTTATTTCCTTAACACACTCAGTTATCCGAGTTAATTAAGCGTATCCCCTGGTTTAGATGAGATGTATAGCTGAGTATCATCAGCATAACAATGGAAGCTAATTCCATGCCTTCTAATAATATTTACTAAGGGAAGCATGTACATTGTAAAGAGCAGGGGTCCTAGAACTGAACCTTGTGGCACGCCATAGTTCACTAGCATTAGCCTGGATAGCTCTCCATTTAAATCTACGAAATGGTAACAATCGGATTTAAACCAGCTTAATGCCTGTCCCTGAATGCCGATGTAATTCTGTAAGCGATCTAGGAGAAGATCATGGTCTATAGGGTCGAACGCAGCACTAAGATCTCGTAAAACTAACAGAGAGATTAAGCCTTGGTCTGAAGCTAAGAACAGGTCATTAGTGATTTTAACTAGGGCAGTTTCTGTGCTATGATGGAGCCTGAAACCTGAAATTTGAAATTGGTCTGTAATTCGATAGCGTGTTTGGATCCAGATTAGTTTTTTTAATGAGGGGCTTAATAACTGCTAACTTGAGGGGTTTAGGGACGTGACCTAAAGATAATGAGTTAATAATATTCAGAAGAGACTCACCAGCTGTATGGAACACTTCCTTTAGTAGATTAGTTGGAATGGGATCTAACTGACATGTTGTTGATTTAGCTTTGAAAATAACATTATACAGCTCTTCCTGTCCTATACATGTAAAACAGTGTAGTTGTGGAGTTGTAGGCGAGATAATGTCAGGAGATGCTGTCAGAGGTTGAACTGCCACAATTGTTTTTCTAATGTTATCTATTTTTTCAGTGAAGAAATTCATAAAGTCTTCACTACTAAACTGTGATGGAACACATTTTTCAGATCCCTGATTTGTTGTTAATTTAGCGACTGTACTGAAAAGGAACCTGGGATTGTTTTTGTTATTTTCTATGAGTTTGCTCAGGTGTTCAGCTCTAGCAGCTTTTAGCGCCTGTCTGTAGCTAAGCATACTGTCTTTATACGCAATTCTAAATACCTCCAATTTAGTTTTCCTCCATTTTCTCTCCAGATTACGTGTTGTTCTCTTCAGGGCATGCGTATGACTATTATACCAAGATGCAGGTGTTTGTTCTCTAACCTTTTTAAACTGGATGGGGGCAACAGTGTCTAATGTGCTAGTGAGGATAAGGTCTATGTTGTTAACCATTTCATCAAGATGATCAGCAGTTATGGGTTTAATGTGAAACTGAGATAAATCAGGCAGGTTATTTATGAATCTGTCCTTAGTGGTTGGAATAATAGTCCTACCAAGTCGATAACGTGGTGAAACACGGCTAATCTGCTCTACCGGTAGTGTGTACAGTAGGAGATAATGGTCTGTGATGTCATCACTCTGAGTAAAATATCTATACCAGTGATTTCTGCTCCATGGGATATTATTAAGTCTAGTGTGTGGTTAAAGCGATGAGTTGGTCTGGTGACGTTTTTTTGAACCCCAAAAGAGTTTAATAAATCAACAATAATGGTGGAGATGATGAAGAAGATTTTGATGGTGATAATGGTGGGGATGATGGAGGAGATGAAAAAAAAAGGTGGAGGTGATGTGGTGTTGATGATGGTGATAATGGTGGAGGTGATGATTGTGGTGGTGGTGATGATGATGATGATAGTGGAGATGATGATGGATGAGATGATGATGCTGGTGGAGGTGATGGCATTGGTGATGATGGTGATAATGGTTTAGGTAATGATAGTGGTGGTGGTGATGATAGTGGAGATAATGGTGAAGATGATGATGATGATAGTGGAGATGATGGTGATAATGGTGAAGATGATAATGATGGAGGAGATGATGGTGGTGGTGATGGTGATAATGGTGGTGATAATAATGGTGGTGGTGATGATGGTGGTGATGACAATTATAATGGTGGAGATGGTGGTGATGGTGGTAATGATAACGATGATGATGATGGTGGAGATAAAGATGGTGGTGATGATGGTTTGGATCATTTGCAGTGGACGAATAGCGTTCAGAGGAAGGCCTGCCAGCAGAGTTCAATTCAATTCATTTTTATTTGTAAAGCGCTTTTAACAATGAACATTGTCTCAAAGCAGCTTTACACAGATAAGGTGGTGATTAAACGTAAATATGTTCTTTGTAAGTATGTTTGTCCCTGATGAGCAACTTTGGCAAGGAAAAACTCCCCGAGATGGCATAAGGAAGAAACCTTGAGAGGAACCAGACTCAAGAGGGAACCCATCCTCATCTGGGTTGCACCAAATGTCCATTTAAAGCAGATATACAATGCTGCAGGGTACAGTGATGATGATCAGAAGCAAACTGCACTCCCGAGTCAGTGCAGCAGACCGCCGACACCTACTACAGTCCAATCCATCCTCAAAGCACCCGTTCTACTCCGGAATTACATGGAACCACCCAAGGTGTTGATGAGAGACCGTCCAAAGCTGCACAGAAGTGTGAAGATCCACGGAGGGGAGAGGGGCAGGAACAGTGGTCACTGGAGCCTCAGGAGCATGTTTAACTCGACCGAGAGAGAGAGAAAGAGAGAGAGAGAGAGAGAGAGAGAGAGAGAGAGAGAGAGAGAGAGAGAGAGAGAGGGGAACGTGTGAACGTGAGGGGACGACAGCATACAAATATACCAGTTCACCAAACACTCTATATCCATGCTCCCTCCAGATCTGCTCCTTTACCTAAGAAAAATCTACTGATAAAAGGCTTGACTAAATAAATAAGTTTTCAACCTCGACACTGAGACTGTGTCTAAGTCCCGAACACTGGTTGGAAGGCTGTTCCATAACTGTGGGGCTTTATAAGAGAAAGATCTGCCCCCTGCTGTAGTCTTCATTATTTGAGGAACCAACAGATAGCCAGCACCTTTAGATCTAAGTAGGCGTGGAGAATCATATTGGTTCAGAAGTTCACTCAGAAACCGTAGAGACCGTTAAGTGCTTTATACGTCAGTAGTAATATTTTATAATCAATGCGAGATTTGATTGGGAGCAGTGTAGACTGATTAAAACAGGGGTGATGTGGTCATATTTCCTAGATCTAGTGAGGACTCTTGCTCCTGCATTCTGAACTAACTGAAGCTTATTTCTGCACTTACTCCAACACCCAGACAGTAAAGCATTACAGTAGTCTAATCTAGAAGTAACAAAAGCATGAACTAATTTTTCTGCATCCTGTAACGACATCATATTTCAAATTTTAGCAATATTTCTAAGGTGAAAGAAGGAGATCCTGGTAATATTATTCACGTGAGACTCAAAGGAAAGACTCAAGTCAATAATCACACCAAGGTCTTTGACTGCTGTACACGCTGAAACAGAAACACCATCCAGAGATGCTACGTAATCGGAAAGTTTACTTCTAGCTGCATGTGGTCCTAGTAAAAGTACTTCCGTCTTATCTGAGTTGAGCAGAAGAAAGTTATTAAGCATCCACTGTCTAATGTCCTTTACACACTTCTCAACATTGTTAAGCTGATCTCTCTTATCTGGCTTTGCTGAAGTATACAGCCGTGTGTCATCAGCATAGCAATGGAAGCGAATTCCATGTTTATGAATGATTTCACCAAGAGGCAGCATATATAAAGAGAAAAGCAGTGGGCCTAAGACAGATCCTTGAGGAACACCAAACTTTACCTCATAGAGTGTGGAGAACTCACCATTTACATCAACAAACTGATAGCGATCAGTCAAATAAGACCTGAGCCAAGAGAGAGCTGTTCCCTTTATTCCAACAACGTTCTCAAGTCTAGCAAGCAGTATAGTTGTCAGGGATTCCCCTGCCACGCCTACCTCGGCTGCTGTCAGAGATTCACCCTGCCACGCCCTCCTCAGTAGCGGTCATGGTTCCTCATTATACTTTGCCTGCCAGGATCACCTGGAACTGGATGGGAGGACCCAAATGCAGGCTGTCACAGGGGTATGAAGAAAACAGGCCTTGATAAGAGTCACAGAGCAATAGGAAAAAAGGCAAAAACAAAGTCCAAAAAACAGTCTGGGGTCAAAAACACAGGCAAACAGGGCAATGCAGGGAAGACAAAAACCAAATCCAAAGGCACAATAATCCATACCGAAAGTCAAGTGCCAGCGGCGGACACAGCAGGTTTTAAGGCTACCTGCCACTGGGTAGAACGCCTTGGACGTCAGGAAAGGCCAGATGTAGCGTGGAGCGAGCCTCCAGGTGGCTGCCTCAAGCACTTTCTGCCTGATGTGATGAGGCATAGCGGTTCCCTTTGCGGAGGTCTGAGGCGGAGTGACGCCCTCTGTGGAGGTCTGGAGTGGAGCGGCGCCCTCGGCGGAGCGGCACCCTCGGCAGAGGTCTGAGGCGGAGCGGCACCCTCGGCAGAGGTCTGAGGCGGAGCGGCACCCTCGGCGGAGGTCTGAGGTGGAGCGGCGCCCTCGGTGGAGGTCTGAGGCGGAGCAGTGCCCTCAGCGGGACTCTGGAGCAATGCGGCGCCCTCGGCCGGACCCTGGAGCGGAGCAGTGCCCTCGGCGGGACTCTGAACAGGCTTGGGGGCATGCTCAGCAGGGCAGACAGGCTTGGTGGCATTCTCGGCAGGGCAGAAGAGATAGGTGACGTCCACAGTCAGGCAGGAAGGCTGAGGTTAAGAAGCCCCCACAGCAGAGCTCAGGGGCCAGAGGGAGCCATCTCAGAGGGTTATTTGAAACCATCTGGTTTGCAACCGGAAATACTCAGTTCTCTGCTGAGGGCCAAGCTTCAAAATTTCAACCGTCTTGGTTGGGTCCCTGAATTGCCGGTCTGCGGCAGAGCAAGCCCAACGCTGCAGTGCATCTGCTGAGTCCATCTTTTGGCCAGATTACTATATCAGGAAACTCTTGGGACACGGTGCACGGCCAGATTATTCTGTCAGTGAGCGTGGGTGTGACTGACTGAGTGAGGAACTGGATTGGAGGACCCAAATGCAGGATGTCACAGGGGTATGAAGAAAACAGGCCTTAAGAGTAAGCAGAGCAATAGCAAAGTCCAAAAACAGTCCAGGGTCGAAAACACAGGCAAACAGGGCGATGCAGGGAAGACAAAAACCAAATTTAAAAAACAGTCCTAAAATCTATAAACCGGAAACAATAAAGGGCAGAGCAGAATCACAAACCAAAAACAGTCCAGAGTTCAAACCAGAGCAGAGGCAGTGCAGAACAGGGTACAGAGTCACAATCAGGGTCAGGAACAGGTACAGGAACAGGATCCAGACCCAGAGCAGGCAGGGTGGCAAGAGTAATCCCAGGGACTATAGGAAGCCGGTGAGATAATCTAGCCCCGAACTAAAGTCTTTGGTGTCCTTAAATACCGGGAGGTGCGTGAAAAATGGCAAAATGGCCGCCGACACGGAAGTGCGCAATGCGGAACATATTGTCCTGTCCAACATTTAAGCATAAAAAGGAATAGAATTTAAGGATGAAAAAAAAGATAAAAAAACTATAAACTATAGAAAATATATGAAACTATATGTATATATATGGAAGTACAAATTAAAGTGATTTAGTGATTGTCCTTAAAGTGTCCATGTGCAGTGTGATGTCATATAAAGTGACACTGTACTGTTCAAGTCCAGAGTTAAAGTGTAATAGTGCAAAAAAAAGTTGTGCAGAAATGAGTGAAGATGGAGAGAGAGGTCCAGTACTAGATCCTGGGTGTTTCCTGGTTTAAACTCCGAATGGCCTGCGGGAAGAAGCTCCTCCTCATTCTCTCTGTGTTTTGCTTTAAGGAGCGAAAGCGATTTCCTGAACGCAACAAAGAAAAGAGTCCATTGTTGGATGGCTGAGGTCCTTCACAATATTCCTGGCCTTGGTCCTGTGCCAAGTGCTTTAGGGAGCTTGGTGCAGATGGTACGTTCAGCTGAATGCACCACTCTCTGGAGAGCTCGCCTGTCCTTGACAGGTCCTGTGTGATGTGAACCTCTAGGTACTGGAAACTGTCCACTTTCTCCACTGGGGTCCCGGTGATGTTCAGCAGGTGGGATGGCCGCTCCTGCTTCATGCTGAAGTGCACTATACACTTCTTAGTCTTGCTGATGTGTAGGGAGAAGGTTGTTCTCCTGGCACCATCTCGCCAGGTTTTTAACCTCCTATAGGTAGGCCGTCTCATCATTGTTGGAGATCAGGCCCACCACAACAGTGTCATCAGCAAACTTGATGATGGTGGTGGAGTTGGAAGTGGCCACACAGTCATATGTGTACAGACATTGGACTGTAGTTGGACAGCTGACAGGGTGAAGGTCAGGTTTCTTAATTAGGGGGTTGATAACTGCAGTTTAAAGGATTTAGGTACATAACCAGTGATAATGGAAGAGTTTATTATTTTAAAACAGGTTCAATTTCCTCTGGAATGATCTGTTTGAGGAAACTTGTAGGTGAGGGATGGAGAATGCAGATTGATGATTTTGATGAGGAAATAAATGAAATGAAGTTGTTCTCTTGAATAGGAGTAAAACTTTGGAATTGATGGTCTGTTATAATGACTACTGTCTACAGAGTTATTTATAAAATAGTTTGGATTTATTTTAATCCTCTGGATGTGCGAAACTGTACCCTCAGTCCTTCCCTGAACTATGAGAGACAATTCATGAAAGAGGAGGCGCAAGCCTCCACACACAGACAGAAAGTCCTTGGACTCAATGCAAGCTCAAACGAAAGGACCATGAATCTGTAACGCACACCTTGGTAGGCGAAATGAAGAAATGTCATGTGCGGGGATAGATGCTTATATGGAAAAAAGCATCGCTTAGATTGATTAAGCAGAACCAATTGTTCTGCTTTATCGAACACACAAGAGAGCCGTGTAATAGCATTCTAAAATTTTATTTCCTTAAATGTTTGTTAAACATTCTGAGATCCAGAATAGGACAGAGAGAACCGTCCTTTTTCGGGACCAGGAAATAGCGAGAGTAAAAGCCCTGATTGCTTAGGTGCGGGGCTACTTCTGGAGGAGGGATCAGATTCTGAGATCTTTCAGAATGTGAATGGAGCTCTCGTCCGTGTGGGCAAAATAACTCTGTTGAAATGTGGGGGGGCCGTGGCAAACTGAAATCTGTAACCCCTCGTGATTGTGTGAATCACCCATTTGGGGGCTGAAACAGACAGCCAGCCTGTCACGTGACACCCAAGTGTCCCCACGGAGCCAGGTGGACTGTCGAGAGTCGATCCAGCGGGATCGCTCATTAATGGTGCAATGGCGCTATCTAGTGGTTCGAACTAGGGGCGACATGCAGGGGTCTGGAGAGAAAATCTGTCTCAGTAACAAATTTATCTGATTTGTTATCTTTTTTAATCTTTTTGTGTTTTGTGAAACACTGGGACTGTAACCTTTATTAAATTTGTGAGTGGAGTGTGAAGGGGGCTGTGTGGTAGCACTGCTTGCGCACTTTTTCTCACAGCCTTCCACTCTGGAACGGGAAAACGCACTCTGGATGACACGGGGAACAGTGAAGCCTGTGCGAAACTGAGATCGCCACTCACCGGGGAGGGGGGGCTGACCCCGCCAAAAGAGAGCCTCCGTCTTTTGAACGGGTAAACCTGGAGGGCAGAACAGGTGTCCGGAAGGCTGGTCGCTCATGCTCTCGACCGAAAACCCCCTGTGGCCGACCATCTTACCTGGTAGGACAGGCTTGGGTTGGGTAAGCAGCCAGCCCTGAGATGGGTTAAGGTATCTGGCGATGGGGGCTCAATATCAGGGGGGGTCACCCATGCCGGGACTCGCCATATCCTTAACCTCAAGCCCCGCAAGACCGTGTTTCAGATACTTAATATGTTTTGCACATGCAGGGAGGACGGGAAGAAGCTGCTTTCTAGGGCCGGGAGGAGGTCCCAGAAGCTTACCGTCATACATGTCTCTCTCCTGATCCGAAACATTCAGGAGAGCCGGCCATTCGATACTGAGGTGCTAGGCAATGACTACAATTTTCTGGGAGGTTGATAGCTTCCTGCACATGTTTAAAACCCATCCATATGTGACCGAATGAATGAGGTACGGGTGGTGATTGACACTCCTGACCACCAATCAGTAGCGAGCAGGCACTATTTAGAGCGGGTTGGTTTGAGCCTGGCATGCGTCACGTCCGTATCCTCCCCTTTTGCAGGTTGCTATAGTGATTTCAGCCTGTCTTTTCAGTGTGTGTCCCAGTTGGATGCTGTTTTGGATCTGTTTACTGCCCTCCCTGCAACAGGTTATTTGAAGGCTGCGTATCCTGAGCGGTGAATTGATTCTCAGGAACTCATCTATCCGCGTTTGGATCCTCCTTTTCGTCCTGGGCGATTATTGCTGCAATTTGGCTTTTCCTCCGCTGCGCGGCGAGTGAACAACCTCGGCTTACAACTATTTAAAAGGGGACTTCTGCTGCTGCCGTTTGGCTTTTGTGATGGTTTTAACTAGTATTTTCTGGCCTACTTTGGGGTGGAGCAATGTGCAATTATCGGGGCTGGCTTAAGGACGATGCGGCCGCTTCTTTGAGTCTTGCTTCCCTCAAACTTTTAATAAAGTTTTTTGTTGTTTTTCTTTTTAAGAGGTGTATATGGTGAACCATATTGTGCTTCGGTGACTGCCTATCGTATTAAGGTGGAATTGTGACCTTAATTCGCTTTTTCATTCATTTTGATCTGAGATTTATTTTGTTTTTGGTTTCTTTCAGGACCTGGGGTCCCACGGGTGAAAGTTCTTTGGTGGTGCTATTTCGACGTTTGCCGTGCGACACTTTTGAGGTGTACGAGTGGGTGCTCTGAGTTCAGGGTGAGGTGTGTACCTAGAAAATGAAATACACTTCTATATTGTAATAGACACACAACACAATTTAAACAACAATAACAGTTTACTAAAATGTGATGTCAAATAAAATATGGTGTAAATAGCTTTCAAAATCAAGTTCAGTTTTAAATGAAAAATATCATTAACATTTAATTATTATTCAAAAATGGCCACAAAACAAATAATAAAAGCCGGCAAAAGTAATGTAAACTTTACTCAGTCTACCAGTTGCAGGCCTGTACGTAGCTGGGGTTCGTAGAAACCAAACAAAATGGCTCCTTCACCACGAGGGCAACAAACGGAAAATAGTACCTTGTATGAAGTTTGTTTGCACACCGTGCACGGGTCAGACAGAATAAAAAGGGTCGATGTAAAACACAGACAAGAGCTTGGATGCTTCAAGGGATACTCCTTCACCACACGTATTCCCTACTAGTTGAGCTAGCTATCCGCCAGTCCATTAGCAAAGTCTCAGCACATGGCGCAGTAAACCACCACTTAAATCTCCGTTCATCAGAGGCGATGTCCACGTCTTTCTGATGTGTTTCCAACTCTGCACGGAAACTATCACTACACAGGGTTCGGGTTGAACACCTAATGAGCTTCGTTACACTAATTGAAGAACAGGTCGTACTTGTTAGTTCAGCAGCTCCGTTGTCTTACTCTCCCTCCTTTTCTCTCTCTCTCTCTCTCTCTCTCTCTCTCTCTCTCTCTCTCTCTCTCTCTCTCTCTCTCTCTCCCCCACACCGTGCGCGTGCGCACCCAGCATGCCTCATAACATGACACAAAAATTAATAAAACTTATAAACAAAATACAAGTTCTTTTTAAATAATCTTTACCAGCATATTTATATTATTTAAACAAAAAAGCATTTAACAAATAATTAAATGTTTTTAATTACTGTAACCTTATACAGGTGTCACGTGACCTTATTACACTAACACAATGTAACACTATACGCTGTAAGGCACTTAAACTACATACTGTAACAATACACACTGTAAAACTACACACACTGTAACACTATACACTGTGACACTGTATCACTACACACAGAGACACTGCACACGGTAACACACTTTGATGCACTAATACTACATACTGTAACAATACACACTATAACACACTAACACTGCAAATGGTAACACACACTACACACTAACACTACACACTGTGACACTTTATAGTATAAATATAATCTATAAATTAAATCAATAATTGTGTACAATATTTTATGTGTAGTGAATAAATACAGATCTTCTCACGCTGTGTCAGATTACGTGTGTGTGTGTGTGTGTGTGTGTGTGTGTGTGTATAGACTGTTTTACATCTGTTTACATTTCTCTGTTTACATTTTTCTGCTACTGTGCACCTTATTCTGTTACGACAGGTTTTACTGGCGGAGCTATTGTTGTTTTTATTTTTATATTTTGTGTATTTTGTATTGTCCTGCACTGTCCTGTGTTGTCTCGCACTGTCTTGTGATGTCTTTTGCACTGTTTGCACCAGTTGCACACATGCACTTTATGTGGCGAGGATCTTAGTTCCTGGCCCTGTGTTCTTCTGTTCTGTGACTGTTGTTTACTGTTGTTTTATGTTGTTTTATGTAGCACCTGGGTTCAGGAGGAACGTTGTCTCATTTCACTGTGTACTGCATCAGCTATACATGGTTGAATGACAATAAAAGCTTCTTGACTTGACTTGACTGAGGATGAAGACAGTAGGATGGTTGAGGAAGACCAGGTGCTGATGGTGGTCACTCAGATTGTCCACGTTCTCAACTTGGGCTCCAGAACATCGACATTGAGGAGGTCAGAGGTCACGTCCTGCTTTCACTTAAATGACCTTTAACCCTGATGATGGTCATTCATTGCACAA
>NC_139574.1:1025201-1052701 GCF_946808225.1 Silurus aristotelis
GATCTGGACTGCAGGCTGCCCACTTCAGTACCCGATCCTTCTTCTACGAAGCCATGATGTTGTAATTAATGCAGTATGTGGTCTGGCAAGTCAAGTCAAGAAGCTTTTATTGTCATTCAACCATGTATAGCTGATGCAGTACACAGTGAAAATGAGACAACGTTCCTCCTGAACCCAGGTGCTACATAAAACAACAGTAAACAACAGTCACAGAACAGAAGAACACAGGGCCAGGAACTAAGATCCTCGCCACATAAAGTGCACGTGTGCAGCTGGTGCAAACAGTGCAAAAGACATCACAAGACAGTGCGAGACAACACAGGACAGTGCAGGACAATACACAATACACAAAATATAAAAATAAAAACAGCAGTAGCTCCGCCAGTAAAACCTGTCGTAACAAAATAAGGTGCACAGTAGCAGAAAAATGTAAACAGAATTGTGCAATTCTACAATAAAGCAGCAATCAAAATAAACTGAACAGTGACCAAAGGATTTGGACAGAATATTGTGCAAAAGAGCAAGTCCCGGAAAATCAGCAACAAACGGCATGTAAACATTTTGCGATAATGAAAGGTGTGAATGCTGCTGAAACCTGGGTGTGCGAAGTGTATGATGTGTGTTGAGTCGGGTTGTACAGATCAGTCACACAGTTTTGTGTAAGTGTGTGTGAGTGTGTGTGTGTGTGTGAGAGAGAGTTCAGTTCAGATGTTTGTTGAGGAGCCTGATGGCTTGCGGGAAAAAACAGTTGCACAGTCTGGATGTGGCGGCCCGAATGCTTCGGTGTGTGTGGTCATCCACAATGCTGTGTTCTTTGCGGATGCAGCGTGTGGTGTAAATGTCCATGATAGAGGGGAGAAAGACTCTGATGATCTTCTCAGCTGTCCTCACTATCCTCTGTAGGGTCTTGCGATCTAAGATGGTGCAGTTCCCAAACCAGGCAGTGATGCAGCTGCTCAAGATGCTCTCAATGGTCCCTCTGTAGAACATGGTCAGGATGGGGGGAGGGAGATGAGCTTTCCTCAGCCTTCTCAGGAAGTAGAGACGCTGCTGGGCTTTCTTGGTGATGGAGCTGGTGTTAAGTGACCATGTGTCTGCCAGATGAACACCAAGTAATTTGGTGCTCTTTTTTCCTTTTAATATTTTTATTGAGGAAGGAACAGAGGAAAGCGCAATAACAAACAACAATAACATTAGGCGAAAGCTAATTGACAGTTTTTTCCACATTGCCTGTCCCCCCCTTTTCTTTTTTTCTCTCCCCCCCCCCCACAATAAAAAAAAAAAAAAACAACCCAAAAACACGCCCCAAAAAAACAAAAACACAGTTATGACATTGCAAACAATGAGGAAATACTGAACAACATTGTTAGCCCATTGCACCTGACGGCATTACCTGTTACAATGCGCACAAGCCTTCCAACTCAGTTTGGGGGAAGAGCTGCACCCTTTTCAAAATATGAGATTTTTTTCCAATTTCAAAAATAGCATCAAATCTTTAAGCCAGATTGAAACTAAAGGTGGTTTACTTGATTTCCAATCAAGCAATATTCTTCTCCGAGCCAGTGAGAGAAAATATGTTCCAAAGACAAATCTTTCCAGCACCGAGAATAAATACTTCCACTCAACCCTGTCAAATGCTTTTTCGGCATCTAGTGAAATAACAACCTGGGGTATAGGGCCCTGAGCAAGTTTCGATGAGTGGATTACCCCCAGCAATCTACGTATATTACTAAAAGAATGACGACCTCTGACAAAACCCGTTTGGTCGACAGAAATTAAATTCCCTATTACTGTATCTAAACGTAATGCAAGGATTTTTGACAAGATTTTAGTATCGGCGTTAAGGAGTGATATTGGCCTGTAAGAGTTTTACGGGATCTTTGCCAGGTTTTAACAATAGAATTATGTTTGCGTCATTCAAAGTTTTCGGCAAGCATCCCCTTACAAAAAAAACCCTCAAACATATCAAGAATAATAGGGGCTAATTTGGTTGCAAATTTTTTGTAAAAATCTATAGGGTAGCCATCTGGGCCAGGGGTTTTTTGTTCTGCATTAATGAAATAGCATTTAGAATTTCCTCTATTTGTATGTTTCCCTCCAAATATGTTTTCTGCGCTGAATCAAGAGTGGGTATATCTATACTGTCCAAAAATTCCAGCATTCCAGAGTTTAATGTAGGGCTTTCAGAAGCATATAAATCTAAAAAGTAGTTCCTAAAGATTGTATTAATTTCAATGGGATTAACGATTAAATCTTCATCATTGTTTTGAATTCGAGGTATAATTTGAAAGGCAGCTTTAGATTTTAATTGGTAGGCTAAAAGTCGACCTGCCTTTTCCCCATGTTCATATATATACCCTCTAGCACGTAACAAGCACTATTCAGTTTTATTTGTTGAGAGCAGCTTATAATGGACTTGAAGGCTCAACCGTTCCTTATAAAGTTCTGGTGAGGGAGACACAGAATAGAGGCGGTCCAGTCTCCTAATAGAGTCAATTAAATTGTCTATTTTTTGTTTACGCATTTTATTTAGAGTTGAAGTATATGAGATTATTTCCCCCCTTATGACTACTTTCAGTGTTTCCCACAATGTAGATGCCGATATAGATTCTGATCTGTTATGCAGTAAGAAGTTATCTATGGCCGTAGTTACGAATGTACAAAATTCAGGGTCTGATAACAAGGACGTATTCAGTCTCCACAGAGGCCGTTCGTTGTACCTCAGATTGCAAACGAGATCTAATTGCACAGGAGCATGATCTGATTCCACAATAGGTAAATAATCAATTTGTTCAACAGAAGGAAGGAGAGATTTATCTATAAAGAAGTAATCGATTCTTGAATAGGAGTGGTGTACTTGTGAGAAATAGGAGTATGCTTTGCTGCGTGGAAACAGAAATCGCCACGGATCAACGGCTCCCACTTGATCAAAGAATGTGGATAAGGCTTGGGCCATCTTAGAACGGGATAATGACCTGGGGTTGGAACGATCGAGGGGTGGATCCATAACAGTATTCAAGTCACCACCAAATATCATGCGATGGGAGTTAAGATCTGGCAGAATAGAAACAAGCTCATTAATAAAACTTACATCGTCCCAGTTGGGGGCATATACGTTAACTAATAAGACAGGAACATGATACAAACTCCCAGAGACTATAACATATCTACCCTGAGGATCCATAATAGAAGCAGAGACCGTAAATTGAATGTTTTTGTGTATCAAAATGGCAGTGCCCCGTGCCTTAGAGTCAAAATTAGAGTGAAAAACCTGTCCCACCCACGGTTTCCTGAGTCTAAACTGATCGCTAATACGTAGGTGTGTCTCCTGTAGGAATATTATTTCAGATTTGAATTTTCTTAAATATGCCAAAATCCTGCTCCTTTTGGTTGGGCCATTTAGGCCTTTTACATTCCAGCTAACAAATCTAACTTTCGACCCCCCAGGAGATTTAGCTAAATCGGGTTTATTAGCCATGTGCAAATATAAATTTAAACAGGCAAGAACAGCACACAGATGCAATCAGCAATACAAGTTTCCTCACTGTTAAGAACTTCTGAAGACATAACATAAAACAAAACTTCTTGTAATAAACAAAACACAAAACCAAACCTCCCATAATACTCCCTATGCTTGTTTCCCCAACTGAAACAAGCAGCAGCAACCCGTTTAACTCACACGGCTCACGGTTATTCGTACTCTACCATTTAAACTACTTGAGGAGCCCAAACCACCAATATATACATGAAGTACAGCATAGCGTCACTACAATGAATTGTGCAGCTTAAACTACAAGGCATTAAACAGAAACAAAAGCAAAAATTCTGTCTCTTCTTAGCGATTTAAATGACCACATCCCCGAGTGTTTTGCTGTTATTATTCACCGTCGCAGAAAGTGCAGCCTGTTAGCCAAAGAGTTTTTAATCTTGTGCATGAATGCGTTGCCTGTAAAAAGTCTCAGCAGCCGTAGGTGAATCAAAGGTGTTTGTTTCTTCCCCGAACTTTACTCGGAGATGGGCAGGATACAGAAGTTGAAACTTTATACCTTTCTCATAGAGGGACTGTTTAATATCCTTGAATCCGGCGCGTTTCTTTGCTAAGGCTGCGCTCAGATCCGGGTACAGCCTCAGTGACACTCCGTTGTATTTAATATCATGTTGCCTGGCCCAGTGCAGTGCCTCTCCTTTTCCTGAAATCTGTGGAAGCAGACAATGAATGGTCTTGGAGATTGTCCTGCACCCGGTCTGGGGCGAAGCGCGCGATGTGCACTGTAAGAATTACAGACTGCCTCAATCCAGATTCCACCCCACGCTATATCAAATTCAGCTCATCCTCAAAACGGCTTAAAATGGATAAAAAGTAGTTATGTAGTTTGATGTAGAATTTCAGTTGTATCAATCTTAATCATAGACTTAATTGAATCAGTCTGGGAGAGGCAGCAAGCCATCAAGAACTATCTCTAACCAAAAGGTATCTGAGACCATGCATCCTGACCTGCTGGGGGGCCGGTGCCAGTAAAGGTGTGAATACCGGTGATTACCACCTGCTGACCTCTGCCCTGAGAGTGGTATCCCCCAGCCTTTTGTCCCCACATGCATGTCCTACATCTAATTTACATTTAAAGGATAACTCCGGTCTATACTTCAAAGGGAAGAACAATATAAAATATCTTTTAGTTTTATATAGTTTTCTCTGGGTTCTTTCTGACTTCGATGAACCCAAAGTGCTTCATGTATTTTGTCACTGCTACGCTGTTATAAACTTCTTCATTACGATCTTCGTTGTCCTCATCATTTTTTCTTACATTGGCGAGCCACCCAGCGAGGGATTTCCGAGAAAAAAAAAAAAAAAAAAAAAAGGGGGAAAGGTAAGAAAACAGTTTCTTTCTTCTATGCTTTTATTTTATTTCAGGGAACCCCTCGTTTAAAAAACCTAGAAAAGAAAGATTTTAAAGGGCAAGAAAAATATTTAGTTTATTCAGTATAAGCAGGAGGAGTTCTTAAGCCTATTCTGTACATTTCTGTGTAAGATTCTAACAGAACTGAATCAGCCCGACGTAGTGTGGCGGCAGAGTTGTATTGGAATTGTATTGTTTCTAAAGTAACTGAAGCAAAGTGCTTAAGTTTCTAAGTTTCTAAAGTAATTAAAACTTTCTGTGAGAGTACTATTACAGTTTCTGACGTAAGTGAAACTGGTAGTAGTGTAAAGAGCGCGACGCACAGCGGCTCTGTAAAGTTTAAACAGTAACCCGAAGTACTGTGGTTGTCCGACGCACTGTGACACTGTTTTAAACTCATGTTTTAAGCACGAAGTACTGTGGCTAAGTACACTGGTTCAGGTTATAACGCGGTACTGTGACAGCGTAATATTTTGAACAGTTAGTTTGAATTATTTCAGAGGTTTAATCGGTAAATAGATTTACGGCTATTTTTAGGCAACTAGATTACGTGTAGTTGGGAAAAACGCGGTAATAACAGTTTTGTACGACGGACTGTGACACTGTTTTAAACACATAGTGTGGTTTTGTCTTGTATTGTGACAGTGTTGCATTTATAACTGTTTGTGTTATATTGCTGACGTTTAACAACTATTGTTACGGTGAATAAATAGACTAACATGTATCTTAAAGTATCTACATAACGGGTAGTTGTAACTTTGGAGTATTTTGGAAATGGAAGAGCTGATTATTAAGTACATCGCTAAACACGGCTCACAAGGGATGTTTGATGGAATAGAGAAGGTTGTTGATAAGCCTTATAAATGGGCTGTTTCTAAGTTTGAAACTTATCCTAAGATGCCCAGGAACAAACAAGGAAAAATTGCAAATGCCCTTCAGGGAGTTTTTGCCTCCTATAAGGTAACCAGGAGGAAGCTAGATGAGCTTGAGTCTGAAAATAAGCAGCTTCATTCAGTCAGTATCGGAGACGTTTATACAAAAAATTACCAAGTCAGTGAAACAATATGAAAAGAAGAAAAGGACAGAATGCAGAAAGAGATCGCATTTCTGAAAACTAACAACAGTTTGCTCAAATCATCTGTTGAATCCTTGTTTAATAATTTGGAGGAATCTAATGCTGCCTGTCAGTTTTTGATAAAGAATGGCAGAATTGAGGAAAATCCCAGTAAAAGGTTGGTAGATGTCAATAGTGAAAGCTCTGACTATACAGTTAGATTCCCAGTAGCACCAATTCACGTCACTACGACTCTGAGAGCTAATGATGGAGGGGAGGAGCCAATGGTCTCGACTCTGGTCAGAGGGTTTAGAAACTAGAAACTGTGTTTAAGAATATTTGGAAATTTGATCCTGTAAAACAGAATCCCTTAGATTTTCTGAAAAACCTGGAACGATATGCCGACATTTACAAATGTACGGATGGAGACACATGCATTTTGTTAACCCTTTGTTTGCCTGACACCTTGTCTGGAGCCTTAATTTAGAAAGTAAAGGACAGATCTGCAAATAATTTGGAAACAGGCACTGCTTGAAGTGTTGGGGCTGATGTCAGTGAACTGGGATAGAATAGCAGACATGCACATGCGAGAAGGGGAGCACTCAGTGGTGTTTTCTGAGCGATTATTTGATGCCTTTAAAACTTTCAGTGGCAATCCTGATATTACTCAGAATGATGTCAGTTTTAAATCTGCCTTGATTAAGAAGTGTGATCCCTTCACCCACTCTGCTATAGCAATGCATGTGACACATTTATCTGAATACAATGAGATTATTAGTAAGATGATACAGTTTTACAGTAGTAATTCTAGTTCAAAGACGTCTCATCCTGTATCAGCACTAGGTGTTGATGAGCCAGATTTTAAGGCCACGGAAGAATGTGAGCAATTGAAGTTGCTTTATAAGCAAAGTAAATTTTTTTCTTTTGCCACAAGATTGTCCACGTAGTCCACAAATGCTGGTCTTTAGGAAAGGGACGTCCACCACCCTATTTCCTCCAGCGCAGAAATATGCATTCTGATAACCCAGATCAGGTATCTCTGCATCTAAAAGAAACTTTATGTGAACTAACAGCAGTATTCAATAAGGCTATGGGGTCTGTAGTAAAATGGTTAGCTGTCCCCTAAGAGTAAAAACTCTGTTTGCTAATGTTGCCTTGGTTAACGACTTACTGCATTTTATGCCTTTCGGTCCCGACAAAGATTCCCGACAAAGATATTGAGTTTAAAGCAACTTTGAAATTAAGCTTATATTGTTAAAATCACAGTCCTTGCAGTTGTTCTTATGGAAACATATGCTATAAGTTACGCATGTAACAAACATAGATGTAGACTAATGTGAATTTAGCTGGTGTTGAACAGTTGTTAATGTGCTCAAGTGCATTTAGGCTAATGTAGCTAAAGTTTCTACTGTTGTGTATTCATTTAGATTAATTGTTATGCTGTAGTTATTAATGCACTGTAATACATTTACACCAAAGTAGTTAAAAATTGTTGCATAAGACTGGATTTGGGGTAGAATTGTAGCTTTAGGCCTTTCAGGGCTGTAAATGTTAACCATAATTAGTAATCTTATGTTGGAGATTTAAACTACAATTTGATAATGATCTAGCTAAGTTTTGTCCTATTAGCCAGGTTTTAAAGTGACTGCTGACAAGCTAAGATAAGAGGAAAGGTCTAAGTTTGTATGTCGATAGAAACCGCTGAGCTAATAGAACAATTGTTTAGTCATTAGATTATTCAATGTGTGTGTGTTAACTATGTTGAACCAATCTCTCAAGGTGGAATTGTATGGGTTATTTCTACCATAAGTAACACCAACAATACCACAGTAAAGAGTAGAGTTAACTGCTGAATTTTAACATGTAATGCTTCTCCCACAGCATTTAGAGGTGCTGCACCTTCAACTTAAGTGATGCTTTGGTAATGGGCTTTCATCCCATTCAATATTTATTTATTGTTAATGTGCCCAGTGTTTTCAGAGGAAACTCCAGATACACTGAGAACTTTTATGTGTGAAAAGGGGAGGCGGGCAATTCTTTCTGTTTCCCTGAGTTTTTCAGAATCACCAAACAAAAATGGCTGAACGGATGGTAGCATTGTCCTTTCCAGTGACGAGAATGATGCAAGAATACGCAGAGCTACAACCAGCACTTCCTGCTGGTTCGGTGAAGACGAGACCATATCAACAGACATCGTTCGAACCAGAAGAGCAATTAGTTTGATAAAAAAATATCCCAGAATTGTATTTTTCCTATTCCGGTTTAATTTGGGATGTAACTTTTAAGATCACTGTATGTATGTATGTATGTATGTATGTATGTATGTATGTATGTTATATTCCTTATTATTGGCCAAATATTATGTTGTATGTGTTCCATGTTAAGATGTCAGATTTCAGAAAATTCTAAGATCACTATAGGACATTCCCATTGTTTATGAAAGACTTTAATGTTTGTCTATGTTCATTCAGTCATTTTCTCCCGCTTATCCTTAATCCGGATCGCGGGCGCAGCAGTCTAAGCAGGTCCCCGCCTTCGACTGCTGCCCAATCCTCACAGCACCGTCCCTTACAGTCCCTCCTGCAGGTGGTGAGCCCACGGGAAGGCGGCCCCACGTCACTCCGACGTCACGGACCTTGATATTTCCCTCGTAAGGGACCCCCGGAGCATAGAGGGTTAAGGGCCTTGCTCAAGGGCCCAAGAGTGGCAGCCAGGGCCCAAGAGTGGCAGCCCATGTTTGTCTATGTAATTTTCCTATTTTTGACAGTGTATTATGTTCTATTGTATTTGTTTTATGTTAAGATGTCAGATTGCGTATGATTCAATATTCAATGTAGGATGCCTCTATTGGTTATGATGATTCCTGAAGGCCTCTATTCCAAACCCAGATTAAATTTTACATATAGCCAAATATTTTATAGAGATATGTCTAATACGTTTGATCAATTGGATGAAACAGGTGTGCCTAAGTTGATGACCCAATGATAGATAAGATTTTACATATAACAAAAATTTTAGTAGAAACCTGCATTGTAAGCATGCCGAATGAGATGAAGCGATAACCAGTGTGCATGAGGTGAATGTTCCAATGACGGGTAAGATTCTCTGAGGGCCGAAGGAGGACAACCTAAGGCAGGGCTTCACCGCCACTGGGCACCTGCCTAAGACAGGAGGTGTAATCTGTGTAAAGGGAGTGGATGTGATGCTTCAGGCCAAAAGCATCAAAGGGGGGACTGTAAGAATTACAGACTGCCTCAATCCAGATTCCACCCCACGCTATATCAAATTCAGCTCATCCTCAAAACGGCTTAAAATGGATAAAAAGTAGTTATGTAGTTTGATGTAGAATTTCAGTTGTATCAATCTTAATCATAGACTTAATTGAATCAGTCTGGGAGAGGCAGCAAGCCATCAAAAACTATCTCTAACCAAAAGGTATCTGAGACCATGCATCCTGACCTGCTGGGGGGCCGGTGCCAGTAAAGGTGTGAATACCGGTGATTACCACCTGCTGACCTCTGCCCTGAGAGTGGTATCCCCCAGCCTTTTGTCCCCACATGCATGTCCTACATCTAATTTACATTTAAAGGATAACTCCGGTCTATACTTCAAAGGGAAGAACAATATAAAATATCTGGGCAGAGTTTGCTCTGGGTTCTTTCTGACTTCGATGAACCCAAAGTGCTTCGTGTATTTTGTCACTGCTACACTGTTATAAACTTCTTCATTACGATCTTCGTTGTCCTCATCATTTTTTCTTACAGCACGCTCAAGTTCAGGAGGACTGTCATACATGCTCTCCATAGTTTCTTTAAGCAACGCAGATACAAATTTAACGGGGTCTTTTCCATCTTCACTGCCTTCCGGAATGTTAATAATATGCAGGTTAGCCCTTCTGGATCTGTTCTCAAGATGATCAATTTGGTCAAGAAGAGATGAATTTTGCGTTTTCAAGGCTGTAATCGTCGCTTCTGCTGCGACCAGCCTTTCAAAGTTTTCACCAGCTAATACTTCAGTAGACGTGAGCCGATGCTGAAACGAGCTTACTGTTTCCCTTAACGTGTCAAGTGAGGCTTGCAATGGCTGGATTAAATCTTGAATCAAGCTTGCCATGTCCTCTTTTAAACTGGCCCGTTGTTTTGCCAGTTCGAAGATTAGCTGACTCATTGACAAATTGTCTGTGTCGTCTTTAACAGGTGAACCCTTGCTGTTAGCGGTTTCGTTAGACGCCATGATTGCTAACTTGCCCGCCATAGTAGCACCTGAACGTGTTGCTGGTGCAGTACCTTGCTTCTGCTTCAAGTTGCTAATTTCTCTTCCCGAATTGAGTGTAGATCTTATATTTAACGTCGTTAAGCAATTATATAAAAAAAAGAAGACGCTTTAACAGGTTTGAAAGGAGTGTGGTTGGGAGGTCCTCGTCCCCGCTGCTCTCTCTCACTTTGACAAAACCGGAACCCGGAATTTGGTGCTCTTGACGATCTCCACTGAGGATCCATCGATGATCAGTGGAGAATGGTCACTCTGTGTTCTCTTGAAGTCAACAACCATCTCTTTAGTTTTGTCGACGTTCAGAGACAGGTTGTTGGCTCCACACCAGGCTGTTAACCGTTGCCCCTTCCTTTCTGTATGCTGACTCGTCGTTCTTGCTGATGATACCCACCACGGTCGTGTCATCGGCAAACTTGATGATATGATTCGAGCTGTGCGTTGGTGCACAGTCGTGAGTCAGCAGAGTGAACAGCAGTGGACTGAGCACACAGCCCTGAGGGACTTCAGTGGTGGGGACCAGTGTGGTGGTGCTGGAGATGCTGTTCCCGATCCGTACTGACTGAGGTCTCTCAGTCAGGAAGTCCAGGATCCAGTTGCAGAGGTAGGTGTTCAGGCCCAGTAGGCTCAGCTTCTCAATAAGGTGCTGATGAAAAATTCTGTTGAATGCTGACCTAAAGTCTATGAACAGCATCCTTACATAAGAGTCCTTGTTATCCAGATGGGTGAGGGCCAGATGGAGGGTTATGGAGATGGCATCATCCGTGGAGCGGTTTGGATGATACGTGAACTGCATGGGGTCCAGTGCGGGTGGGAGCTGGGTCTTTATGTGCCTCATGACAAGCCTCTCGGAGCACTTCATAATGATGGGTGTGAGTGCAATGGGATGATAGTCATTGAGGCAGGAGACAGAAGACTTCTTCGGCACAGAAATGATGGTCGTCGTCTTGAGGCACGTAGCGACAGTGGCGCTGCTCAGGGAGATGTTGAAGATGTCGGTAAAGACATCCACTAGCTGTTCTGCACATCCCCTCAGCACTCTGCCAGGAATGTTGTCTGGTCCAGCAGACTTCCGTGGGTTAACTCTGCATAGAGTTTTCCTCACTTCAGCTGTGGTTAGACAGAGCACCTGGTCACTGGGAGGAGGGATGGTCTTCCTCGCCACCATGTTGTTCTGCACCTCGAACCGGGCGTAGAAGTCATTCAGCGCATCTGGGAGGGAGGCGTCACGGTCACAAGCAGGTGGTGGTGTCTTGTAATTCGTGATCGCCTGGACGCCCTGCCACATGCGCCGTGTGCGCGCTTCGCCTCTCTGATGGCACGGGACAGTTTGGCCCTTGCTGTTTTCAAGGCCGCCCTGTCCCCTGCTCTGAAGGCAGAGTCTCTTGTTTTTAGCAGTGCACGCACCTTGGCGGTCATCCATGGCCTCTGGTTGGAGCGTGTAGTGATGGTCTTGGAGATGGTCACGTCATCAATGCACTTGCCGATGTAGCTGGTCACTGTTGACGTGTACTCCTCCAAGTTGATAAAATCGCCATTGGTTGCAGCTTCCCTGAACATGCCCCAGTCAGTGTTTTCAAAACAGTCCTGGAGAGCAGACATGGATCCTGCTGGCTAGGTTCTCACTTGTTTTCAAGCTGGTCTTGAACGCCTGCTGAGTGGTCTGTATGCTGGGATCAACATAACAGAGATGTGGTCTGAGTACCCGAGGTGGGGGCGGAGCTTCGCCTGGTATGCGCCCCGGATGTTTGTGTAAACAACATCCAGTGTGTTTTCTCCTCTGGTTGCAAAGTCCACATTCTAATAGAATTTGGGAAGCACAGTCCTGAGATTTGCGTGATTAAAATCCCTGGCGCCTTTAAACAATCCGTCAGGGTGTGTGTTTTGAAGTTCGCTAATGGTCCCTTAGAGCACACTGAGCGCTTCCTTAGCATTAGCGCTAGGTGGTATGTACACTCCGAGCACAATAGCGGTGGTGAATTCCCGTGGTAAATAAAAAGGTCTACATCTCACAACAATAAACTCCAGCAGCGATGAGCAGTAGGTGGAAACAAGCACAGAGTTCTTACACCATTCCGTGATGATGTAAACACACAGACCACCGCCGTGAGTCTTACCGCACAAAGCTGCATTTCTGTCGGCACGAAACGCGGCTAGCCCGTCCAGCTGGGTGGTGGCGTCTGGAACTCTGTTGCTCAGCCAAGTCTCAGTAAACACAAAAACGCAGCAGTGTCTGTACTCACGCTGAGTAGCTTGTTGGAGTCTGATGTAGTCTAATTTATTGTCCAGGGAGCAGACATTTGCCAGCAGTAGTGATGGTAGAGCGGGCCGGCTAGGGTTAGCTTTTAGCCTAGCATTAGCACCCGCTCGCTTTCCGCGTTTCTGCTTCTTTGAGCAGCGCTTCCGATTCCCCCTCCTCCGTCCGTCCGCCGCAGGCGATGCCGAGGTCTGGAGGCCTGGTTTTCGGAGCACGCAGAGGTTTCAGAGGTTGCGTAGCTTCTTCCGCAGGTCATCATTAATGGTGTTGTTTGGGTTGTTTCTGAGTTCTTTTAGTGTTTTGCGGTTGTACACAGGGACACCGGTTGCTCCGATGTCCATGTGTTGTGTAGGGTGGGCTACAAAATGAAGTTAGCACCATTTTGGGTTCGGAGCGGCCGCTGCGAGCTACTGCCGTGCCGCCATCTTGGACTACCTGTCCATTGTCATGTTGGAAAATGCAAGGTCTTCCCTGAAAGAGACGACGTCTGGATGGAACATATGTTGTTCTAGAACTTGGATATACCGTTCAGCATTGATGGTGTCTTTCCAGATGTGTAAGCTGCCCATGTCACACACACTCATGCAACCCCAAACCATCAGAGATGCAGGCTTCTTAACTGAGCGCTGAGAACAACTTGGGTTGTCCTTATCCTCTTTAGTCCGGATGACATGGCATCCCAGTTTTCCAAAAAGAACTTCAAATTTTGATTTGTCTGACCACAGAACAGTTTTCCACTTTGCCACAGTCCATTTTAAATGAGCCTTGGCCCTGAGAAAACGCCTGCACTTCTGGATCATGTTTTAATATGGCTTTTTTTTTTTTTACCTATAGCGTTTTAGCCGGTGACAGCGAATGGCACGGTGGATTGGGTTCTGGAGGTATTCCTGAGCCCATGTTGTGATTTCCATTACAGTAGCATTCCTGTATGTGATGCAGTGGCATCTTAGAGTCTGAAGATCACGGGCATCCAGTATGGTTTTCCAGCCTTACACACAGAGATTTTTCCAGATTCTCTGAATCTTTGGATGATATTATGCACTGTAGATGGTAAAAACTTCAAACTCTTTGCATTTTTTCTCTGAGAAACTCCTTTCTGATATTGCTCCACTATTTTTTGCCACAGCATTGGGGGAATTGATGATCCTCTGCCCATCTTGACTTCTGAGAGACACTGCCACTCTGAGAGGCTCTTTTTATACCCAATCATGTTGCCAATTGACCTAATAAGTTACAAATTGTCCTCGAGCTGTTGCTTATATGTACATTTAACTTTTCCAGCCTCTTATTGCTCCCTGTCCCAAATTGTTTGGAATGTGTAGCTCCCATGAAATCCATGAAATCCAATATTTGGCATGACATTTCAAAATGTCTCACTTTTAATATTTGATATTTTATCTATATTCTATTGTGAATTAAATATAAGTTTATAAGATTTGTAAATTATCACATTATTTTTTTATTCACAATTTGTACAGTGTCCCAACTTTTTTGGAATCGGGTTTGTATAAACCAGCATGAGTTTGTCTATAGTTGACTATGAAGTGTGTGTGTGTGTGTGTGTGTGTGTGTGTGTGTGTGTGTGTGTGTGCAGGGAGGAACATTGAATAAGATGACGAAGAGGTCGGCGTTGCAGGAGCCTGAGGTTTAGACAGACAGAGAGAGACTCATCACTGATGCAGAGTAGACAGGAGAGAGAGACAACACCAACACCTAAGCCTGTGTGTCTCTCTCCACCACCACCACCACATGTCTCTCTCCACCACCTGTCTCTCTCCACCACCACCACCTGTCTCCCTCCACCACCTGTCTCTCTCCACCACCTGTCTCTCTCCACCACCACCACCTGTCTCTCTCCACCACCACCACCACCTGTCTCTCACCACCACCTGTCTCTCTCCACCACCACCACCTGTCTCTCTCCACCACCTGTCTCTCTCCACCACCACCACCTGTCTCTCTCTCCACCACCTGTCTCTCTCCACCACTACCTCCTGTCTCTCTTTCTCTCTACCTGTCTGTCTCTCAGTTTATTTGTGGTGCTGTATAAAAGAACTGACAAAAGATGGACATTAAAGAGAAGTGTATGTGTGTATGTGTGTGTGTGTGTGTGTGTGTGTGTGTGTGTGTGTGTGTGTGTGTGTGTGTGTATGAGATAAAACTCTCAGATTGATTATTTGTTTATAAAATATAAAGTTTGCTTGAACACTAATGACAGGTTAAATTCAAGGGTAATTTTGTATATCGTATATTGGTTAGTAGTAAGGTGTAGTGTGTGGAGAGTAGCGAGTAAGGTGTAGCAAGTATGGTTTAGTTAGTAGTAAGGTGTAGTAAGAAGTGTGTAGTGAATAATGTGTAGTGAATATAAAGTATCGATGAAGATGTAGTGAGTAGAAAGGTGTAGTGAGTAAGATGTGGTGTGTAATGAGTAAGGTGTAGTGAGTAGTAGGTGTAGTATGTAGTAAGTAAGGTGTAGTGAGTAAGATGGAGTGAGTAAGGTGTACTGAGTAGTAAGGTGTAGTGAGGAGTAGGTGTAGTGTGTAGTAAGTAAGGTGTAGTGAGGAGTAGGTGTAGTGTGTAGTAAGTAAGGTGTAGTGAGGAGTAGGTGTAGTGTGTAGTAAGTAAGGTGTAGTGAGGAGTAGGTGTAGTGAGTAGTGAGTAAGGTATAGTGAGTAAAATGGAGTAAGGTGTAGTGAATAGTAAGGTGTAGTGAGTAAGGTGTGGTGTGTAGTGAGTAACGTGTAGTGTGTAGTAAGGGTAGTGTGTAGTGTGTAGTGAGTAAGATGTAGTGAGGAGTAGGTGTAGTGAGTAAGGTGTAGTGAGTAAGGTGTGAGCAGTAAGTGTAGTGTGTAGTGAGTAATGTGTAGTGTGTAGTGAGTAAGGTGTGGTGTGTAATGAGTAAGGTGTAGTGTGTAGTGAGTAAGGTGTAGTGAGTAGTAAGTGTAGTGAGTAAGGTGTAGTGTGTAGTGAGTAAGGTGTAGTGAGTAGTAGGTGTAGGGTGTATTAAGAAAGGTGTAGTAAGTAGTAGGTGTAGTGTGTAGTGAGTAGTAGGTGTAGTGTTTAGTGAGTAAGGTGTAGTGAGTAAGATGGAGTGAGTAAGGTGTAGTGAGTAAAATAGAGTGAGTAGGGTGTAGTGAGTAGTGAGTAAAATGGAGTGAGTAAGGTGTAGTGAGTAAGGTGTAGTGAGTAAGATGTAGTGATTAATTAGTAGTGTGTAATGAGTAAGGTGTATTGAGTAAGATGTGTGAAGTGAGTATGGTAGTGAGTAAGGTGTAGAGAGTAAGATGGAGTGAGTAAGGTGTAGTGAGTAAGATGGAGTGAGTAAGGTGTAGTGAGTAAGATGGAGTGAGTAAGGTGTAGTGAGTAGTAGGTGTATAGAGTAAGAGAGATTGCGAGTATGGTATAGTGAGTAGGGAGTAAAGTGTGAGCAAGGTGTAGTGAGTAGTAAGTAAGATTTAGTGAGTAAACCATAGTGATTAGTGTGTTGTGAGTATGGTGTAGTGAGTAGAAAGGTGCAGTGAGTAAGGTGTAATGACTAAGGAATACGTTGTAGTGGATAGTAAAGTAAGGTGTAGTGAGTAGTAGTGTGTAAAGTGTAAGATGTAGTGAGTAGTCAGGTGTAGTGAGTAAATTGTAATGACTAAGGAATAAGGTGTAGTGAGTAGAAAGTAGGATGTAGTGGATGGTAAAGTAAGGTGTAGTGAGTAGTAAGGTGTAGTTAGTGAGGTGTAGAGAGTAAGGTGTGAGTATGTTGTAGGGAGTAGTGAGAAGTGAGTAAGCTGTATTGAGTATGGTGTAGTCTTGAGAGTAAGGTGAAGTTAGTAAGGTGTAGTGAGTAAGGTGTAGTGAGTAGTATATAGTGAGTAAGGTGTTGTTAGTAAGGTGTAGTGAGTAGTGAGTAAGCTGTAGTGAGTATGGTGTAGTTTAGAGAGTAAGGTGAAGTTAGTAAGGTGTAGTGAGTAGTGTATAGTGAGTAAGGGGTTGTTAGTAAGGTGTAGTGAGTAGTGAGTAAAACCCAGCTATTATGGATGCACAAGCCAGTGCACTCTTAGTGCCGGTCCCAAGCCTGGGTAAATGGGGAGGGTTGCGTTAGGAAGGGCATCCAGCGTAAAACATGTGCCCAATCAAATATGCGGATCACAAATGAGAATTTCATACCGGATCGGTCGAGGCCCGGGTTAACAACGACCGACACAGGTATCGTTAGCCGACAGGGTACCAGTGGAAATTGGGCTACTGTTGGCTGAAGGAGGAGAAGGAGAGGAGGAAGGCGTCTACAGAGACGGCAGGAAAAGGAGCAGTGTAGGAGAGTAGAGGTTCGGGTTGGTACTTTAAATGTTGGTACTATGACGGGTAAAGGGAGAGAGATAGCTGATATGATGGAGAGGAGAAAGGTAGATGTGTTGTGTGTTCAGGAGACTAAGTGGAAAGGGAGTAAGGCCAGGAACATTGGAGGTGGATTTAAACTGTTCTATCATGGTGTGGATGGAAAGAGAAATGGTGTAGGGGGGATTCTGAAGGAAGAGTACAGTAAGAGTGTAGTGGAGGTGAAGAGAGTTTCTGATAGGGTGATGATCGTGAAGGTGGAAGTTGAAGGGATGATGATAAATGTCATCAGTGCCTACAGTGCCTTGCGAAAGTATTCGGCCCCCTTGAACTTTGCGACCTTTTGCCACATTTCAGGCTTCAAACATAAAGATATAAAACTGTAATTTTTGCGAAGAATCAACAACAAGTGGGACACAATCATGAAGTGGAACGAAATTTATTGGATTTTTCAAACTTTTAAAAAAAATAAAAAACTGAAAAATTGGGCGTCAAAGCAAAGTCAAAGTCGAGACCTGAATCCAATCGAGAATCTGTGGAAAGAACTGAAAACTGCTGTTCACAAATGCTCTCCATCCAACCTCACTGAGTTTGAGCTGTTTTGCAAGGAGGAATGGGCAAAAATTTCAGTCTCTCGATGTGCAAAACTGATCGAGACATACCCCAAGCGACTTACAGCTGTAATCGCAGCAAAAGGTGGCGCTACAAAGTATTAACTTAAGGGGGCTGAATAATTTTGCACGCCCAATTTTTCAGTTTTTTATTTGTTAAAAAAGTTTAAAATATCCAATAAATTTTGTTCCACTTCATGATTGTTTCCCACTTGTTGTTGATTCTTCACAAAAAATCACAGTTTTATATCTTTATGTTTGAAGCCTGAAATGTGGCAAAAGGTCGCAAAGTTCAAGGGGGCCGAATACTTTCGCAAAGCACTGTATGTTTCACAAGTTGGCTGTGAGAAGGAGGAGAAGGAAAGATTCTGGAGTGAATTAGATGAAGTGGTAGATGGTGTACCTAGGAAAGAACGATTGGTGATTGGGGCAGACTTTAATGGGCATGTAGGTGAAGGGAACAGAGGTGATGAGGAGGTGATGGGTAGGTATGCTTTTAAGGAGAGCAATGTGGAAGGGCAGATGGTGGTAGATTTTGCTAAAAGGATGGAAATGGCAGTGGTGAACACGTATTTTAAAAAGAAGGAGGATCATAGGGTGACGTATAAGAGTGGAGGAAGGTGCACACAGGTGGATTATCTTCTGTGTAGGAGATGCAACCTGAAGGAGATTGGAGACTGTAAGGTGTTGGCGGGGGACAGTGTAGCTAGACAGCATCGGATGGTGGTCTGTAGGATGGTTTTGGAGGCGAAGAAGAAGAGGAGGAGAGTGAGGACTGAAAGAAGAATAAGATGGTGGAAACGGAAGGAGGAAGAGTGTAGTGTGGGGTTCAGGGAAGAGGTCAGACAGGAGCTCGGTGGTGTTAAGGAGGTGTTGGATGATTGGGCAACTACTGCAGGAGTGATGAGGGAGGCAGCTAGAAAAGTACTTGGTGTGACATCTGGAAATAGAAAGCAAGACAAGGAGACGTGGTGGTGGAATGAGGAAGTGCAGGAGAGCATTAGGGGAAAGAGGTTGGCAAAACAGAAGTGGGACAGACAGAGTGATGAGAAAAGTAGGCAGGAGTACAAGGAGATGCAGCAGCAGGTGAAGAGGGATGTGGTGAAAGCAGAGGAAAAGGCATATAAGGAGCTGTAGGAGAAGTTGAACACTAAGGAAGGAGAAAAGGATTTATACCGATTGGCCAGGCAGAGGGACCGAGCTGGGAAGGATGTACTGCAAGTTAGAGCAGTAAAGGATGGAGAGGGAAATGTGTTGACTAGTGAGGAGAGTGTGTTGAGAAGATGGAGGGAGTATTTTGAGCAGCTGATGAATGAGGAAAATCAGAGAGAGAGAAGGTTGGAGGATGTGGAGTTGGTGAAGCAGGAAGTGGATAGGATTAGTAAGTGAGAGCAGTGATTAAGAGGATAAAGAGTGGAAAGTCGGTTGGACCAGATGACATACCGGTAAAAGCGTGGAGATGTTTAGGAGAGATGGCAGTGGAGTTTTTAACCAGATTGTTTAACAGGATCTTGAAAGGTGAGAAGATGCCTGAGGAATGGAGAAGTGTGCTGGTACCGATCTTTAAGCATAAAGGAGATGTGCAGACCTGCAGTAACTACAGGGGAATTAAGTTGATCAGTCACACCATGAAGTTATGGGAAAGAGTAGTGGAAGCCAGGCTGAGAGAAGAGGTGACCATCTGTGAGCAACAGTATGGTTTCATGCCGAGGAAGAGCACCACAGATGCCTTATTTGCTTTGAGGATGTTGATGAAGAAGTATAGAGAAGGACAGAAGGAATTGCATTGTGGATTTGTGGATTTAGAGAAAGTGTACGACAGGGTGGAGAGAGGAGTTGTGGTATTGTATGAGGAAGTCAGGTGTGTCAGAGAAGTATGTGAGGGTGGTGCAGGACATGTATGAGGACAGTGTGACAGCATGGAAGTGTGCAGTAGGAACGACAGACTGGTTCAAGATGGAGGTTGGACTGCATCGAGGATCGGCTCTGAGCCCTTTTCTGTTTGCAGTGGTGATAGACAGATTGACAGACGAGGTCAGACAGGAGTCTCCCTGGACTACTAAAATAGAAAGATGGATGCCTCTTGATCTTTGGGTGAGACAGGCGATAAGAAAAGAGATGCACTTTTTCTTCTGTGTATAATTAATGCTGCCTTGAACAACTGTTTAAATCCACCAACAAATGCATTTCACATGAGTGGTTAAGGCATTTGCTTTGAGAGACTTTGAACAATTGGCTTAATTTGATCTTAAAAAAATTGAACAAGACACAGAACAAGATAGCCTGGCTTCAGACTATTAACTGATCAATGGTGAAGGTCTTTTTTTCCGTTTCTAAAAATTCCAGGTTGTAAAGATTGAAATGAAGATAAATGGTGAAAGTCTTTTTCTTTGTTTTCGTCTCTTTTCCATTTTTGTTTCTAAATATTCCAAGAAAATTCAAAATTTTAAATAAATAAAAAAATCCAGGTTATAAAGTCCATTCAAAGGTGTTCATGCCAAACTCATACTAAATCTGATCGTCTTGACAAAAACAGGTCCACTTCCCTGTAGAACTAAATGACACAGAACATATGTTGCCTTAATAGTAAAAGCGTTCTACCTGAAAATAAATTTTTCACAGTCATCTGGATCCGAACGATAAAGCAAACCATCCAAAAAAAAAAAGGTTGAACTTACAAGTAATGAAAGCAAACCTTCCGGGTCCCATTAACATTATTCAGATGAGCTGCTGCTAACTGGTCCCACTAGCTTAGATTTATACTTAGCCGTGTTAGCAATTTTGGGTGGAAGTACTCCTTTAAATTAAGATGTTTCATCTCGGTCTACCTCATGGAATATAATGCATATCTTATAAGGTCCTAAATCCTTTTTATTGTGCTGCCGCTTCAGCAATAATACAAGGTTTTTTTTGTGTGTGTGTGTGTGTGTGTGTGTGGTGTGTGTGTGTGTGTGTGTGTGTGTGTGTGTGTGTTATGCTTGAGGGTCTTAACATTCTATTAAACTGAATTAGGTGTTAATTCTAATTAGTCATGTTTACAGATAAGAAAACTGTGTTTGTGGATTTAGAGAAAGAATACGACAGGGTGGAGAGAGGAGCTGTGGTATTGTATGAGTAAGTCAGGTGTGTCAGAGAAGTATGTGAGGGTGGTGCAGGACATGTATGAGGACAGTGTGACGGCAGTAAAGTGTGCAGTAGGAAAGACAGACTGGTTCAGGGTGAAGGTTGGACTGCATCAAGGATCGGCCCTGAGCCCTTTCCTGTTTGCAGTGATGATGGACAGGTTGACAGACGAGGTCAGACAGGAGTCTCCCTGGACTATGATGTTTGCGGATGATATTGTGATTTGTTGTGAGAGTAGGGAGCAGGTTGAGAAGAGCCTGGAGAGGTGGAGATATGACCTGGAGAGAAGGGGAATGAAAGTCAGTAGGAGTAAGACAGAGTACATGTGTGTGAATGAGAGGGAGGGCAGTGGAGTGATGTGGTTGCAGGGAGAAGAGCTGGAGAAGGTGGAGAAGGAATTCAGGTACCTGGGGTCAACAGTGCAAAGTAATAGACAGTGTGTTAGAGAAGTTGAGAAAAGAGTACAGGCAGGGTGGAGTGGGTGGAGAAGAGTGACAGGAGTGATTTGTGATAGTAGGGTATCTGCAAAAATGAAAGGGAAAGTTTATAGGTCTGTGGTGAGACCTGCGATGTTGCATGGATTAGAGACAGTGGCATTGAGTAAAAGACAGGAGGTGGAGCTGGAGGTAGCAGAGCTGAAGATGTTGAGGTTTTCGTTGGGAGTGACGAGGATGGATAAGATTAGAAATGAGTTTATTAGAAGGACAGCGCATGTAGGTTGTTTTGGTGACAAGGTGAGGGAGGCGAGATTGAGATGGTTTGGACATGTGCAGAGGAGGGACATGAATTATATTGGTAGAAGAATGCTGAGGATGGAGCCAACAGGTAGGGGGAAAAGAGGAAGACCAAGAAGGAGGTTCATGGATGTGGTGAGGGAAGACATGCAGGTAGTTGGTGTAAAAAAGGCAGATGTAGAGGACAGGGTGGTATGGAGACGGATGATCCGCTGTGGCGACCCCCAATGGGAGCAGCCGAAAGAAGAAGAAGAAGAAGTGAGTAGTGAGTAAGCTGTAGTGAGTATGGTGTAGTCTAGAGAGTAAGGTGAAGTTAGTAAGGTGTAGGGAGTAGTGTATAGTGGGTTGTTAGTAAGGTGTAGTGAGTAAGGTGTAGTGAATTGTATTGAGAAGTAAGTAAGGTTTAGTGAGTAAGGCATAGTGATTAGTGTGTAGTGAGTAAGGCGTAGTGAGTAGAAAGGAGTAATTAGTAAGGTGTAGTGAGAAAGGTGTAGTGAGTATGGGGTAGTCTAGTGAGGAAGTTGTATTGAGTATTGAGTAAGGTGTAGCGAGTAAATTGTAGTGACTAATGAATAAGGTGTAGTTAGTAGAAAGTAAGGTGTAATGGATAGTAAAGTAAGATATAGTGAGTAGTAAGGTGTATAGAGTAAGGTGTGAGTAAGCTGTAGTGAGTAGTGAGTATTGTGTAGAGAGTAGTGTATAGTGAGTAAGGTGTAGTGAGTAAGGTGTAGTAAGTAGTTTAAAGTTAGTAAGGTGTAGTGAGTAGTGAGTAAGGTGTAGTGAGTAAGATGTAGTAAGTAGTTTAAAGTTAGTAAGGTGTAGTGAGTAGTGAGTAAGGTGTAGTGAGTAAGATGTAGTAAGTAGTTTAAAGTTAGTAAGGTGTAGTGAGTAGTGAGTAAGGTGTAGTGAGTAAGATGTAGTAAGTAGTTTAAAGTTAGTAAGGTGTAGTGAGTAGTGAGTAAGGTGTAGTGAGTAGTTTAAAGTTAGTAAGGTGTAGTGAGTAGTGAGTAAGGTGTAGTGAGTAAGATGTAGTAAGTAGTTTAAAGTTAGTAAGGTGTAGTGAGTAGTGAGTAAGGTGTAGTGAGTAAGATGTAGTAAGTAGTTTAAAGTTAGTAAGGTGTAGTGAGTAGTGAGTAAGGTGTAGTGAGTAAGATGTAGTAAGTAGTTTAAAGTTAGTAAGGTGTAGTGAGTAGTGAGTAAGGTGTAGTGAGTAAGATGTAGTAAGTAGTTTAAAGTTAGTAAGGTGTAGTGAGTAGTGAGTAAGGTGTAGTGAGTAAGATGTAGTAAGTAGTTTAAAGTTAGTAAGGTGTAGTGAGTAGTGAGTAAGGTGTAGTGAGTAAGATGTAGTAAGTAGTTTAAAGTTAGTAAGGTGTAGTGAGTAGTGAGTAAGGTGTAGTGAGTAAGATGTGAGTATTCTGTGGTGAGCAAGGTGAAGTGAGTATGGTGTAGTGGGTAGTCAGTAAGGTGTAGTGAGTAAATTGTAGTGACTAATGAATAAGGTGTAGTTAGTAGAAAGTAAGGTGTAGTGGATAGTAAAGTAAGATATAGTGAGTAGTAAGGTGTATAGAGTAAGGTGTGAGTATATTGTAGTGAGTAAGCTGTAGTGAGTATTGTGTAGAGAGTAGTGTATAGTGAGTAAGGTGTAGTTAGTAAGGTGTAGTAAGTAGTTTAAAGTTAGTAAGGTGTAGTGAGTAGTGAGTAAGGTGTAGTGAGTAAGATGTGAGTATTCTGTGGTGAGCAAGGTGAAGTGAGTATGGTGTAGTGAGTAAGATGTAGGAGTGTTTATAGCTGTTATAACTTTTAATAACACAAACAGACTTAGTTCATAAACGTTCATTTTAACAATAAGTGATTGTGTAATTGCTGTGGGAGGAGGGATGACAAGAGACAGGAACTGAAGCTCCACCCGTCCGTAAGTGTTTAATTGCATTTCTGTTGTAAATGGAGAGTTTTGGTGCGGTTCATTACACACTGATGTGTTTTCGTGTGAACAATAAATAAACAGATGAAGGTGTTTGTGACAAAGTAGAGCAGGATTGTGCCTGCAGGAGCGCGGTATATCCTGCAGGTGGCGCCAGATCCACGTTACAGCTCCTGAAAGCGCAGTTGCGTGCTGGTGAGTCAGAAACGCCCCCTGGGCTGTAAAGAGGCGTGTTTAAATTAAAAGAAAGACATGCCCGATGGGACAGATTCATTGATCCGGGTTGGACATGCATGGGGACTTCCTGTCCCGTCCACCAAACTCCAGTATTGTTTTCTTCCTTCCCCAGAGCGCACGCTCCAGTACCTGTGGATACGGATACCGTCGTGACGCGGCAGTCGGTGGGCGGGTCACCCGCGGCGATTGGATGACGGAAGCCTTCAATCACGTGGAGCCCCGCCTCTTCGTGCGTTATGTAGCGTAAACTCCACCGGAGTGTGTGTGTGTGTGTGTGTGCGCGTGCGCGTGCGCGTGTGTTTGTGTGCGTCCTCACCAGCCAGAGTCTGCGCAGACCCACGGATCTAACGGCCGGACTGTTCCGCAGGTTCTTCTGAACGATGGGATAAAAACCCGAGGACGGAGAGGAGCTCCGACATTTCCGCCGCACTTCTGACTGCGCGTGAGGTTGCTGCGCCCCCGCACCGGACCCCTGCGCGCGCGCGCGCGCGCCCGTGTGTGTGTGTGTGTGTGTGTGTGTGTGTTTATATTCCTCCAGCTGCTGGGTAAGTTTTGCAGGGACTTGGGTTAAAAGTACCCGCTGTTGTATGTGTGTGTGTGTGTGTGTGTGTGTGTGTGTGTGTGTGTGTGTGTGTGTGTGTGTGTGTGTGTGTGTGTGTGTGTGTGTGTGTGGGAGACACGGGGCTGTGCGGTGTAGCTGTTACACATTGCGCTGATGCGGCTTTTATTCATTCTGATGCGCAGAAAGTTGTGCGTAGTTTTGTTTTCTGTGAGGCCCTGTGAGGACAGAAAGATATAGACCTGTGAGGACAAAAAGACATAGACCTGTGAGGACAAGAGACAATTTTATGAAGACCATAAAGGACATAGACAGACTATTTTATTTAGACATGTGAGAACAGGGACATGCAGCTTCCTAAAGCCCTGTAAGGACAGAGACAATTTTATGTGGACCAGTGAGGGCAAGAACAGTTTCATAAAAACCTGTGAGGACAGAGACATTTTTATGAGGACAGGGACAGGCATATTTATGCAGATCTGTGAGGACCTGGACAGTTTTATAAAGACATGTGAGGACAGAGACAGACAACCTCTTTTGGACTTGTGAAGAAAGGGACAAACAATTTTATGAGGACCTGTGAGGACAGACAGTTTTGTGAGGACAATGACAGGCAGGTTAGAGATTTGTTGCCTGTTAGATGTGCTGTAAATGGTCGTTGGATATTTGGTTGGATTTTGATTTGTGAATTAATTGGATGTTTATGCGATGTTGAGGGGACACACCTTCCTCTCATTACTGCAACACACTACAGGTTAAACACAATAGATTGCGGTTTTACTGATTGTCTTTTGATCCAGTCGCATGATATTTTCCCTTCACTTGATCTAGGAGATCCAAACCTGTTCCAACATGGCAATGCCCCTGTGCACAAAGATAGCTCAATGAAGATCTGCTTTCCATGGGTTGGAGTGGAAGATCTCCAGCTATAGAGCTTCAAACTTATTGAAAATCTTTGGAATGTAGTCAGTGATCGAACACTGGATGGTGCAGTGTATCCAGAAAGTATTCACAGCGCTTCACTTTTTCACATTTTATGTTACATACTGATTTCAAAATGAATTAAATTAATTATTTTTCTCAAAATTCTACATAATGATAACATGAAAGAAGTTTGAAATCTTTGATTTTGAAAAAAATCAAAAAAAGTTTGAAAAAAAAATGAAAGAAATAACATGTACATAAGTATCACAGCCTTCGCCATGACACAACTTGATATGTTTCTACAACTTGATTGAGGTCCACCTGTGGTAAATTCAGTTGATATGACATGATTTGGAAACCTGTCTATAGAAGGTGTCGGAGCACAAACCAAGCGTAGGATCCATTGATTATCAGTCGCTCTATGCTCTCCTGACGTCTGGCTCTATACCATCCTGTTAACTGTTTCACCTCCTCTCTGTATGCTGACTCATCGTTCTTGCTGATGATGACCCACAGTCATGTGACAACTTGATGATGTGATTCGAGCTGTGCATTGCTACACAGTCACTGAGTGAACAGCAGTGCACTGAGCACACACCCCTGAGGGGCCCCAGTGCTCAGTGTGGTAGTGCTGGAGATGCTGTTTTCGATCTGGACTGACTGAGGTCTCTCAGTCAGGAAGTTCAGGATCCAGATGCAGAGGGAGGTGTTCAGGCCCAGTAGGCTCAGTTTCTCAATCAGGAGCTGAGGGATGATTGTGTTGAATGCTGAGCTGACTTACAGCTGAGCATGGGAGGGTTAAGGGCCTTGCACAAGGGCAGAGCACTGGCAGCGTGGTAGTGGTAAGATTTGAACTTGTGACCTCCCGATCCAAAGTCCAATGCCTTAACCACTGAGCTACCACCTCCCGACATATGTACGTGTGCGTCCTTAATGTCCAGGTGGGTAAAAGCCAGTTGGAGGGTCTGGAGATTAAATTGTATGTAGAATATTTTTGATGATACGCAAACTGCACGGGGTCCAGTAAAGAGTGGTAGCTGGGTCTTAATGTCCTTAATGACGAGAATTTTGAAGCACTTCATAACGTTGGGTGTGAGTGTGAAGAAATAATAGGCATAGAGGCAGGAGACTGTAGACTTCTTCGGCACAGGGACAATGGTCATTGTCTTGAGGCATGTAGGAACAACGGTGCTGCTCAGGGAGATGTTGAAGATTTCGATGAAGACATCCACTAGCTGTTCTGCACATGCCCTGAGCACTCTGCCAGGAACGTTTTCTGGTCCAATAAACTTCCGTGGGTTAACTCTGCATAAAGTTTTTCTCACTTCAGCCGTCGTTAGACAGAGCACCTTGTCACTGGGAGGGGGGGTGGTCTTTCTCGCCTCCACATTGTTCTGCACCTCAAACCGGGCATAAAAGTTGTTCAGTGCATCTGGGAGGCGGGCATCCCGGTCACAAGCAGGTGAAGTTGTCTTGTAGTTTGTAAACGCCTTGTCTCCGCTGTCCTGAAAGTGACTATGAATTCGCTTGGTGTGTGAGTGCTTCATCTCTCTGATGGAACAGGACTGTTTGGCTCTTGCTGTTTTTAAGGCCGTCTTGTTACGATACGCGCCGGGGATGTTTGTGTAAACAAGATCCAGCGTGTTTGCTTCTCTCATTGCAAAGTCCACATGCTGATGGAGTTTGGGGAGAACAGTCTTGAGATTTGCATGGTTAAAATCTCTGGCATAATAAACATCACTCCATGAAAACAAAGACCCAGAAGTTTCTAAACTTTTGCTGCGTGGTCCGTCTTACATAGTCTAATTTACTGTCCAGGGAGCAGACGTTTGAAAGTACGGGATGGGAGAAATGACTAAGGTTAACCTATAGCCTAGCATGGACACCCACCCGCTTGCTCTGCTCCTGCTTCCTTGAGCACCACTGCTGACGTCCCCTCTCCCGGCCAACGCCATCACACCAAATCGAGGACTAAGGGCCTAGTTGGTCTTTGTAGCCGAGGTCCCAGCAAGCCGAGGTCGTGAAGGTTATTAAGTACATTCTCATGCAGATTTGTTGTTGCACGACTGCGTGCTACTGCCATCTTGGAGGAAGATTCATAGAAGATTCTGCAAAGAAGAATGGGAGAAACTGCCCAAAAATAGGTGTGCTGAGCTTGTAGCATAACAAAATGTGGAAAGAATGAAGCGCTTTGAATACTTTCACTGTATGTTGTGTTTCAGTATTAGGACACAGGATGGTGTTTAATATGTAGTCAGTGATCAGACACTGGTTCATGTGTGATATAAAGTCAGTGATTGGACACTGGGTGGTATGTTTTATTCAGTAATGTGATACTGGGTGGTGAGTTGATTGCATACTGGGTGGTGTGTGATATATACCTGTGTTTTTCTACCCCTGCAGGTTTTTCTACCCCTGGATCGTGTGCAGCGTGGGATGTGGGTGTGTTCTGAGGGGTACAGGGTTGGACTCGGATCGGATTAAAGTGGATGATGCAGCGTTGTGGGTGGTGTTTAGTTTAATAGATCGGACAGATCAGACACCATGGCGGGAAAAGAGAACACCTGCCGCAAGTTCCAGGCGAACA
>NC_139574.1:1057701-1075201 GCF_946808225.1 Silurus aristotelis
ATAACACACACACTATCACATAGTAACACACACTGTTTCACACACACACACACTGTTACACACACACACACACACACACACACACACACACACACACACACACACACACACACCATCACTTACTGTAGCACACACTATTACACACTGTAACACACACTATCCGAGTATAACACACACTATCACACAGTGGCACACACTGTTACACACACACCATCACTCATTGTAGCACACACTATTACACACTGTAACACACACTATCAGATTATAACACACACACTATCACATAGTAACACACAGTTTCACACACACACACACACACACTGTTACACACACACACACACACACACACACACACACACACACACACACACACACACACACCATCACTCACTGTAGCACACACGGTCACACACTATTGCACACTGTAATACAAACGCCATCACTTACTGTAGCACACACTGTCACACAATATTCACACTTTAACACATTAACACACACCGTAACACACACACACACACACACACACACACACACACACACACACACACACACACACACACACACACACACAATCACTCACTGTAGCACACACACTAACACACTGTAACACACACACACACACACACACACACACACACACACACTCACTCACTGTAGCACACACACTAACACACTGTAACACACACCATCACTCATTGTAGCACACACTATTACACACTGTAACACACACTATCAGATTATAACACACACACTATCACATAGTAACACACACACTGTTTCACACACACACACACACACACACACACACACACACACACACACACACCCACCCACCCACCATCACTTACTGTAGCACACACTATTACACACTGTAACAAACACTATCCGAGTATAACACACACTATCACACAGTGGCACACACTGTTACACACACACCATCACTCATTGTAGCACACACTATTACACACTGTAACACACACTATCAGATTATAACACACACACTATCACATAGTAACACACACTGTTTCACACACACACACACACTGTTACACACACACACACACACACACACACACACACACACCATCACTCACTGTAGCACACACGGTCACACACTATTGCACACTGTAATACAAACGCCATCACTTACTGTAGCACACACTGTCACACAATATTCACACTTTAACACAATAACACACACTGTAACACACACACACACACACACACACACACACACAATCACTCACTGTAGCACACACACTAACACACTGTAACACACACACACACACACACACACACACACACACACTCACTCACTGTAGCACACACACTAACACACTGTAACACACACACATATCACTCACTGTAGCACACACACTATTACATTTTGTATCACACACATGTTCTAACAAAATCACACAATTACACACACTAGCAATCATTGTTACACACTATTACAAACTGTAACATACACTATCACACTAACACTTACTATCACACAGTAACACACTTACACACACTATTATGTTCTAACAAAATCACAAAATTGCACACACTGACACACACACTATAATCAGTGTTGTGCTAGATACTAAGAAATAGTAACTAGTTACAGTTACTCGTTACTTCATTCCTGTTAAATGCGTTACTGTTAAAAGTTCCTTTTTAGTTCCTTTTTTAAAGAACCTTCTTTAATGTTCCCATTAATGCCCTTTTATGCGTTATGGTCTACACAAACACAAAACTGACTTAAACATTTAAACATATTATATTAAAGTCAGAGCAGCACACACTGAATATATCACAAGGATTTCTGAAATAAAGAACAAAACAAGCTGAATAATAGATTCACAATCAAACACTAAAGTGGCTTCTGCTGTTGTGTTGAGCTCTTAAACATGTTCCTTTCACAGCTGAAGTATGAAAACGATCAACAATGTAGAACAGAACACCAGGTTAGCTTCTAGCTTCTAGCTCCTCAGGCATGGAGGTCCTGGAGGAGCTTCAACAGATTGGAGTTGCTGTTTATCGCAGTAGATACGAGCTTCGAACCAGAAAGACACAGCTTACATTTGACTTAAAAGTTTTTGTCTTTATGCTCAACTAAAGTGAAATAATGTGCATATTTCCACTTTGAGAAACTCGTCTTGCTCTCGCCTCGTCTCGCCATTACTGCCGCACAGACCTGAATAAACGGAGGCACGCCCACAGTGCGTCTTCTTCATGTTTACAGAGGTTCATCCACCAATCCTACAGTGCGTCTTCTTCCTGTTTACAGTGGTGTTTATCCCCCAATCCTACAATGCGTCGTTGCTGTAAGCAAGTTAGGCTGTAGTCTACACTTCAGCCCAAATTCATTCATTTAAAAAAGTAACAGACATCGCACCATACGGTAACGGAGTTACTTTATTTAAAAAGTAATGCGTTACAGTAACGCGTTATGCCCAAAACTGACTATAACAAACACCATCACTCACTATAGCACACATTTATACACACTATTAGGCCTGTAACAAACACTGTGAGCAACAGTATGGTTTCATGTCGAGGAAGAGCACCACAGATGCATTATTATTATTTGCTTTGAGAATGTTAATGGAGAAGTATAGAAAAGGTCAGAAGGAGCTGCAGTGTGTGTTTGTGGATTTAGAGAAAGCGTACGACAGGGTGGAGAGAGGAGTTGTGGTATTGTATGAGGAAGTCTGGTATGTCAGAGAAGTATGTGAGGGTGGTGCAGGGAGAAGAGGTGGAGAAGGTGGAGAAGTTCAGGTACCTGGGGTCAACAGTGCAAAGTAATGGAGAGTGTGTTAGAGAAGTGAAGAAAAGAGTGCAGGCAGGGTGAAGTGGGTGGAGAAGAGTAATAGCAGGAGTGATTTGTGATAGAAGAGTGTCTGTGAGAGTTAAAGGAAAAGTTTATAGGACTGTGGTGAGACCTGAGATGTTGTATGGATTAGAGACAGTGGTATTGAGTAAGAGACAGGAGGTGGAGCTGGAGGTAGCAGAGCTGAAGATATTGAGATGTTCTTTGGGAATGACGACGATGGACAGGATTAGAAATTAGTTTATTAGAGGGACAGCGCATGTAGGACGTTTTGGAGACAAGGTGAGGGAGGCGAGATTGAGATGGTTTGTACATGTGCAGAGGAGGGACATGGGGTATATCAGTAGGAGAATGCTGAGGATGGAGACACCAGGAAGGAGGGAAGAGGAAGAACAAGGAGGAGGTTTATGGATGTGGTGAGGAAATACATGCAGGTAGTTGGTGTGGAAGACGCAGATGTACAGAGGACAGGGGGGTATGGAGACGGATGATCCGCTGTGGAGACAGCTAACCCCTAAGTGTAATACACACTATTACATTTTCAAACAAAATCACACAATTTCACACACGATCCCACACTGCAACATACACTATCACAGACTACAACACACACTATCACACACTATCACACATTCTAACCCTGTGTCAGATGAGATTCCACTTTAAGCAAAAACCTGGAGTCATGCCAACTCCAACCTGAACAATTAACCTGATTCTCATATAACACACGCACACACACACTTATTCAAACACACACACACACACACACACACACACACACACACACACAAACACTCATTCAAACACAGACACACACACACAGGGTCTTACTGAGTTCTGAAGCAGACATTGTGGGTCACACGCTAAAATCAGATGGTAAAGCGCACTGCATTACTACAGTACTTTACTACTCATACGTTTCCATAGCGATCTCCCTCAGCACCCTGCTGTGGACAGGTTTAGTGTTTTCTTAGAGTGAGGGACTATTTATATTCCTGAGTGGGCCTGTGATGGAAAGAGAGTGAGAACGTGTGTGTATCTCTCTGTCTCGTGTGTGTGTGTGTGTGTGTGTGTGTGTGTGGGGAGGTGAGGGGGTGGTGAACAGCTGAGTCACTCTTCAGCTTTGGGTCCTGAGAACGAGGAGCAGAGGGGGAGTGTGTGTGTGTGTGTGTGTGTAAGAGAGAGAATGTTATCTTGTTAAGCCTGGAAATAACAAATTGACAAATGATGGGAAAAAAATTCAACACAAGCAAGAATAACTGCTCTCAATCCTCAGTACTCTTCTTCAGTACCCTTCTTTAGTACCCTTCTTCAGTACCCTTCTTCAGTATCCTTCCTCAGTTCCCTTTGTAGCGACTTGCTCACACGACGGGAGGAACACACACCAGGAGAGCAGAATTGCAAGAATCACATTGTGTTTTATTTACAGTGCACAGGAATGGTGGGAAAAAGGGAGAAGTGAAGTGACTCTTTTTATATTCTTCAGTCTTCTCGATGAGGGTGAAGAGTTGGTGCTCTCCTCATTTGGTTCCAGCCATGCCTTGTTTTGTCGCTCCACCCCCCTGCCATATGCCCCGCAGCTTTCCACAACACGGGTGCTGAAATGGCGCTGTCCATTCAGTTACGAACCTACTGCCAGCGAAGATTGGGCCCAGAGTCTGTGCCTGTGTAAGAGGGCATTTGCGTTGCCCGTCATGACGCCCGGTGCTGCAACTGGAACAAGAAGTCCTGTATAGAAAATAAACATTTTATTCTGGCATTGGAATTTTTTGCTTTTGCAATCCACTGAAGGGGGTCATGGTCTGTTACCAGAGTGAACTGTCTGGCACTAGGTAGTAGCGTTCTTTCACCACCCATTTTAGAGAACGGCTTCCAGTCCCATTTCCGATGCGCCTGTGTGCACCACGAATGGCAAGCTGTAGTCAGGGTTTCGTAGTACCGGCGTGCCTTCTTTAGCGACTGGAACGCTTGTTCTGTCTTCTCTGTCCACTGGACCTGCTCAGGTTGTCCTTTTTTTGTAGGATCTAAGAGGGGGATGCTATGGAGGAGAATTTAGGCACAAATATCTGGTAATAGCTTGCCAACCCCAAGTTCTCCCAAAACACCTGGTTGAGTTTGTGGAAGTCATTGCTTTGTTTTAGGCTCCCTTCCATATGTTCCCCCTTACTATTGGTGCTACTTTCTGTATGTGCTCCTGCATCTCTTGGATGTATTCGACCAGTGATCGATATGGTAAAGGGCTGTTCCTCCCATGCTTCCTTGGCCACGTCCAACAGTCCCCGAGGTTTCCTACCAAACAGGAGCTCAAAGGGTGTAAAACCTGTTGATGTTTGTGGAGTCTCCCTTACAGCGAACAACATGTATGGGAGCAGAAGGTCCCAGTTTCTCTCCTCCTCATCGTTCACCCGCCAGAGCATTCGCTTCAGTGTCTGGTTAAACCGCTCCATGAGCCCGGCTGTCTGCGGGTGGTATACCGACATCCTGACCTGTTTTACCTGCAACAACCGACAGAGATCTGCCATTAACTTTGAGACATGTGGTGTACCTTGGTCAGTAAGTAGGTCCTTTGGGATTCCCACTCGGCTGAAGAGGAGAATTAGCTCCTTGGCAATGTTCTTCATTGTGGCCTTTCTCAGTGGGACCACTTCTCGGTAGCGTGTGGCATAGTCTACTATGACAAGGATGTATTCGTGTACCGCTCGTGGACCTCAGAAGCGGCCCCACCAAGTCTATGCTGAGCCTTTAGAAGGGAATCCCGATGATCGGAAGTGGTATAAGGTGGGGGTGGGGGATGGTTTGGTGGGCTTGGTATGTTGACACTAGGGGCAGCTTTGGCAGAAGCGTTGTACTTCCGCCTCCATGCCTGGCCAATGGAACCTGTCTCTTATCTTTTCCAGCATGTTCCTTGGCCCCAAGTGTCCGCGGGTGCTTGTGCGCTAGGTGCATCACCAAGCCCATCTTCTTTCTTGGGAGCACCAAAAGATCACAGGGCTGTCCCCAACGTTCTGTGTGGTATTACAGAAGCCTGTTTTTTACTGTGAATTACGAGCGGGGTAGTGGTTGGTCTAGTTGGTTGTTTCCATCCTCCACTTGCACCACTTGGCTCATCTTCTTTCTGTTCCCAGACTCACCCTCTGCTCCAGTGTCCTGTGCTTCCTGTATAGGCCTGTTTCCTCGTCTGGCGTAGCGGTTTCCGGCCCACACTACTTCTTGTCATCTCTCGAGTGATGGATTGTTGTTTCTAAGAGTAGGGGTACAGGTAGGTTAGGAACCAAGCCTATTATTAACGGCCACTCACCTTCACCATTTGCCACCCGGACTCTGATGGTGGGCACCTCGTGCACTTGGAATGGCTGGTAACGAGCTGTTTTTCCTTCCAGGCTTAATGTGAATAGCGCGCAGTCCAGTGCTTCGATTACCTCTTTGGAGTATTCGGAACTCGCATCCGCACAGCCTTTCGTTCCTCAGAGGTAAGGCCCTAAATTTATCAATGGCTACTCTCTCCGTGATTTCTCCGGCTGTTTTCCTTTCCGGTTGGAGCCATTTCTTTGTTATTAGATCTTCCATCTGGGTCCTTGGAGCATTGTTGGGTTATAACCCCATTTGTGAAAATTTGCTGCGGCATTTCTTTGCGATAATCCGTATCGATCTAGGATTTCCTTCTTTAATAGATCGTAATTTTCTGCTATTTGGAGGCTGTAGTAAGCCAGTTGGGCATCTCCCGTAAGATAGGGGGCTACGAGCCATGCCCATTCATGTTTCGGCCATACCTCGTGTATTGCAATGCACTCAAACGTGTACAGAAACCGCTGCGGGTCCTCCCTTTGCCCGTCATTTTGGCGAGAAGGCGTTGTGTCATCCTCATGCTTCCTTTGCAGCTCGAGGAGCTCTTGCATTGCTGCGTGGACTCCTTTTGCCAACTCCTGTATGATTGCTTGTTGCTGGATGTTTGACTCCAATAGGGGATCCATGGTGTGTGACGGGATGGGGATTTCCCGTTTTTGTGTTTCCAGACCCGCTCGCGCGAAAGGAAGAACACACACACACCAGGAGAGCAGAATTGCAAGAATCAGTGCACAGGAGTGGTGGGGAAGAGGGAGAAGTCAAGTCGACAATGAGAGTATTTTTTAGTCCGTTGGTCAGCGTTATTGGAGCTCAGAGGCATTTTAGGGGGAGCGCCGCTTTGGTTCTGAGTTGCTCAATGCCACGGCCGGGCCGAGGAGAGCTGAGACCCATCGGCGTGGTTGCTGCGATAACTTGCGCTGCTCTCGCTACCGTCACTTCTTCCTGTGAAAAGAGGAAGAGATAATCCGTATATTACTCTGGAGCCTGTTGCCTGTTGTTGTGTGCGGGACGTGAGGCCAACGTCACAGCTTTCCGGTACCCTTCTTCAGTACTCTTCTTCCGTACCCTTTTTTAGTACTCTTCTTCAGTACCCTTCTTTAGTACTCTTCTTCAGTACCCTTCTTCAGTACCTTTGTTCAGTACTTTTCCTTGGTACTCCTCTTCAGTACTCTTCAATTCATGTTTATTTGTGTTGCGCTTTTAACAATGAACATTGTCTCAGAGCTTTACACAAATATTGTGGTGATAACAATTAAGATGTTTTTTATAAGTGTAAGTTTGTCACTGATGAAAAAGCCGGTGGAGACTGTGGTGAAGGAAAAACTCCCCAAAATGCATAAGGAAGAAACCTTGAGAAGAAACCGACTCATGAGGGTGGCACTGAATTTATTGCAGATATACGATGTTGCGGGGTACAGTGATGGTGATCAGAAGCAAACTGTAGTCCTTAGTCAGTGTAGCAGACTGTTGATATTAACTACAGTCCAAATCCATCCTCAAAGCTCCCGTTCTTACTCCGGAATTTCATGGATCTCCAGGGCGTTGATAAGAAACATCTCCAGCTGCACAGAGTCGAGAGCACACTATCCAGAGGCAGACCTGGACAAAGTGGGAAGATCCGAGGGGGGGAGAGGAGCAGAGTGAAAGGAAGAGAGAGAGGGAGAGAGAGAGAGAGAGAGAGAGAGCAAGAGAAAGAAAAGTGGTGACAGAGGAGAAAAAAATAGAGAAGAGGGGTGACAGAGAGACAGAGAGAGAGAAATAAAGATATGGATTATTAATTCAATGTTTGAGAATGAGTGGACAACAACATAAAAATATCCCAGTTCACCAAACACTCCATATCCATGATCCCTCCTGATCTGCTCCTTTACCTTACAAACACCTACTGACTAAAGACTCCACTAAATAAATATGTGTTTAGCCTCGACTTGAACACTGAGACTGTGTCTGAGTCCCGAACACTGATTGGAAGGTTGTTCCATAACTGTGGGGTTTATAGGAGAAACATCTGCCCCCTGCTGGAGTCTTCATTATTTAAGGAACCAACAAATAGCCTGCACCTTTTGATCTAAGTAGGCATGGAGGATCATCCTGGTACAGAAGTTCACTCAGATACTGCGGCGTGAGAGCGTTAAGTGTTTTATACGTCAGTAGTAGTATTTTATAATCAGTGTGAGATGTAATTGGGAGCAGTGTAGATGATTAAAACAGGGCTGATGTGATCATATTTTCTAGATCTAGTGAGGACTCTTGCTGCTGCATTCTGAACTAACTGAAGCTTATTTCTGCACTTACTCCAACACCCAGACAGTAAAGCGTTACAGTAGTCTAATCTAGATGTTACAAAAACATCTACTAGTTTTTCTGCATCCTGTAACAACATCATATTTCTAATTTTAGCAATATTTCTAAGGTGAAAGAAGGAGATCCTGGTGATATTATTCATGTGAGCCTTAAAGGAAAGACTCGGGTCAATAATCACACCGAGGTCTTTAACTGCTGTACACACTGAAACAGAAACACTATCCAGAGATGCTACAGAATCAGAAAGTTTACTTCTAGCTGCATTAGAAAGGTTACCAAGAAAGGGTACTTTAAAAGGGTATCTTTTTTAGCGCTCTTCCTTAGTACTTTTACTGGATATCCTTTTAAAGCTTTCTTCAGTACCCTTCCTTAGTACCCTTTCTCATAGCCATTCTTTAGTACCCTTTCTCTTTAAAATCCCTTTACTTTTTACTTTGTCAATACTTTTCTTCATTACTTATCTGAGATCCTCACTATACTTCTTTGGTACTCTTTCTTAGAGCCCTTCTTTAATACCCTTTTTCTGTAAACTACTTCAGTACTCTTCCTTGATAGTTTTTATCGGTGCCATTTCTCTACTACGTTTTCTTTATACTTTTCCTTAGTCCCCTTTTTGGTACTCATTTTAAGAACTCTTCCTCTTTACCCTTTCTTGGTACTGTTTCTTGGAACTATTTTTAGAGTGCCTTGGTACCTTTTAGTACTTTAGTCAGAAAGTCATGCATCACTTTACAGATGTGACGCTGTAGTTTGCGTCATTTCTGGTCCAAAAGTATATGGGCACTGTTTGTGGATCTCCACCGTCCAGTGACTGCTTTCCTGGTCATGCTGGAGCTCTGATTAGGACCCTGAGGTCCTGTGGATTGGAGTTTTGGTGTGAACTCTGTAGCGCCACATGAGGTAGTGTCCAGGGTTTGTCAGCTAGCTTTGACACTCCTGACTAGCGCTGTGTTTCCATGACCTGCTGGTTGCCGTAATTACGTTTTACACAGTCACCTGTACATACAGTGCAGCAGGGGTAGTTACTGTTTAACTGTCATACTGAACAGCATGGAGCTGAGAATGTGTACTGTTTAATATGCCACACACACACACACACACACACACACACACACACACACACACACACACACACACACACACACAAACTGATTGGTTATGTGTGTATTTTACAGAAATGGCAAAGACGATTCTTCCTTCTTTATGAACACGGACTCCTGCGCTACGCTCTCGATGAGATGGTGAGTGTGTGTGTGTGTGTGTGTGTGGGGGGGGGTGTTGATGTGGGCAAAGCTTTTGGACCTTTTAGGTATTACGGTTGTTTTTCTGTGAAATGTATTGATCTCTGTGTGTGTGTGTGTGTGTGTGTGTGTGTGTGTGTGTGTGTGTGTGTGTGTGTGTGTGTGTGTGTGTGTGTAACGAAGGTTGAACGTTTGTCGAGTGTAAACAGTAGAAGTTGCAGCAGAGTGTTTCGCTTTTTTTCTCTCTAAATTCATGTCTATGCACACACACACACACACACACACACACACACACACACACACACACACACACACACACACACACACACACTCACACTATAAGGACTGTGGAATGAGATCTTAAAAAAGAAGCACATTCCAATCTTATGGTCAAGTGTCTGCATACTTTTGGCCTTGTAGTGAGTCTTGAGTGATGATCATTCTGACACTAGTATATATTTTATTATGTAATTCTTATGAATGTAATATTTTGTTGAACAGATGAGGATGGGTTTCCTCCTGACTCTGGTTCCTCTCATGGTTTCTTTCTCAGACCATCCCAGGGTGTTGAGATTAAACGAGACATTTTACAACCTTTAATTAAGATCAGGTTTCCCTCCTCACTGCCCTCCACACCACACTCACACCTGCAGTTTATATATAATAGGGCTGTGTGTGTGTGTGTGTGTGTGTGTGTGTGTGCGCGCTCATGGGTGTGTGAGACAGAGAAAGAGTAATTATACCAGTGAGTACATATTTGCTGTGTGATATGATAATGTAGTGCAGCACATCACTGAACTTTAACCGCACACACACACACACACACACACACACATACACACCTTGAGTCACCTTCCTTCATTTTACTTAATAGAGAGCGTTAAAGACACACCTGATACACACACACACACACACACACACACACACCTAATACATTTATGGTCATCAAGATTTTTTCAGCCTTTTTTCCTCTGTTATTGTTGCTGTGGTTTTTGCTCTGTGTATTTAACTGTGTGTGTGTGTGTGTGTGTGTGTGTGTGTGTGTGTGTGTGTGTGTGTGTGTGTGTGTGTGTTATTTTTAACCATGTGGTCATGTGTAAAAAGAGATTACAGTGTTGGCCTCAGTCTTTAGAGACTTTACACTTCAGATATACAACTATTCACATTCTTGGAATATTTACACGCACGCACGCACGCACACACAGACACACACACACACACACACACACACACACACACACACACACACACACACACACACACACACACACACACACACACAGGTTTCTTCCTCATAACATCTAAGGGAGTTTTTCTTTGCCACAGTCTCCATGCTGCTCATCAGGGATAAACACACATCATTCACCTTCACTGTTAAACTCATCTTAAATGTAAAGCTGCTTTGAGACAATGTCTGTTGTGAAAAGCGCAATAGAAATAAACTTGACTTCACACACACACACACACACACACACACACACACACACACACACACACACACACACACACACACATGATGTTTTGTATATTTAAATGAAAAGCCACACGTTTGTGTCACGTCTCTAATAATAATGAAGCTGTTGGCGTTTCCTCCTGCTGCTGGTTTTTTTCTCTTTCTTATTTGAAGGTTTTCTTCTCCAGTTCAACAAATTTATCTTGAGCCTCGAGCCTTTTATGAAAATCCCGTATTTACCATAGAAGTGTCACCACACACAAAACTCCTCTATGGAGCTCAGTGAGGTCATTAGGAAACGTGTACAATCGCAGTCACTATTCACACCTGAACTCCTTCCACCCAATCACAGTCCACTATTCACACCTGAACTCCTTCCAGCCAATCACAATCCACTATTCACACCTGAACTCCTTCCAGCCAATCACAATCCACTATTCACACCCGAACTCCTTCCAGCCAATCACAATCCACTATTCACACCTGAACTTCCAGCCAATCACAATCCACTATTCACATCTGAACTTCCAGCCAATCACAATCCACTATTCACACCTGAACTCCTTCCAGCCAATCACAATCCACTATTCACACCTGAACTCCTTCCAGCCAATCACAATCCACTATTCACACCCGAACTCCTTCCAGCCAATCACAATCCACTATTCACACCTGAACTCCTTCCAGCCAATCACAATCCACTATTCACACCTGAACTCCTTCCAGCCAATCACAATCCACTATTCACACCTGAACTCCTTCCAGCCAATCACAATCCACTATTTACACCTGAACTTCCAGCCAATCACTGAGATTTATATGACTGGTTTGGAGATCAGAGTATGTGTTTGTAAGGATGAAGACTGTGGAAGTAATGCAGGTTGAACATCTTTAGTTTCTGCAGCTTTATTCACCTGAACATGCTGATATTTATTTATTGATTAATTGATTGATTGATTGACTGTACCCATCTTCAACTGCATATCTGAAGTATGTTGGAAATCTCCTGTAACTGAAACACGTCTCACACTGTATCTAAGCAAATGTTTAATACGGTGTTTGTCTGAATGATGCAGGACATGTTCTCATGTTCTCACGTTCTCCTGTTTAGTGCTGAGCTTCAATTTTCACCTTAATCCTGACCTCATCTCAGCATGTTTATCAGTAATCATGATATGGTTCAATCGAGATGGCACCGTTGAGGTCGGCTGCTGTCACGACTGCTCCGGCTACGATTTCTCTTTATTTTGTTTGTTTTATACTTTTATTAAGTATTAAGTAGTTACACTTCCATCTACACAAGATGGACATCATTAGATATGACAGAGACACTCTTATATTTATTGGTGTACAATGCACTCACCTTTTGCCGTTTTTACACCCGGACCCATGCTGTGAGATAATAGCGAACAATAATAAACGGACAATAGCGAGATCCTGAGGGAGAACAAAGGACGTGACCCGTACTGGCGTCCACAAGGAAAACGAGCCGGCGTCAGGAACAGGCTGAGGCACGCGCACACCGCGCTCCCTTACCTAGTATCCTGTTAGCCAATGTCCAGTCACTGGAGAATAAGCTCGACGACCTCAGGGCAAGGGTCACGTTCCAGAGAGACATTCGGGACTTCAACCTTCTCTGCTTCACCGAGACATGGCTGAACCCAGCGGTACCGGACCACGCCATCCAGCTGGCCGAGTTCTTTTCGGTTTACCGCATGGACAGAACACTGGAGTCGGGGAAGTCAAGAGGAGGTGGAGTTTGTCTGATGGTGAACAACCACTGGTGCGACAGCGCGAGCATCGTTCCTCTTTCACGCTCCTGCACACCAAATCTGGAACTACTGACCATAAAATGTCGGCCCTTTTATCTACCTCGGGAATTCAGTTCGGTCATTGTCAGTGCCGTTTATATTCCACCTCAAGCGGACATGGACACTGCAGTATGGGATTTACACGAGACAATAACTCTTCACCAAACACAGCATCGGGACACTGCGCTCATTGTGGTCGGAGATTTCAAGAGTGCCAACCTCAAGCGTGCACTACCTAACTTTCATCAGCACATCACCTGCCCTACCAGGGGCGAAAGAACACTGGACCACTGTTACACAACATTCAAGAACAGCTACAAGGCACAATCACGTCCACCGTTTGGGAAATCGGACCATGCCGCCATCTTCCTCATGCCTGTTTACAAACAAAGGCTGAAACAGGAAGCTCCAGTTCAGAGGGAGGTCGCGCGCTGGACTGACCAATCGGTGGCCGCTCTGCAGGACGCTTTGGATGACGCAGACTGGGACATGTTCCGGCGCAGCTCTGATGACGTCAACATGTTTACCAAAGCGGTTGTGGGGATTCATCGGGAAACTAGCGGATGATACGGTGCAGAAAACCACCATCAGAACGTTTTCCAATCAGAAGCCGTGGGTGGATAAAACTATCCGCGACGCTCTGAGATCCCGCTCCGCTGCCTACAACACGGGGCTCGCCACCGGGGACATGGACGAGTACAAGGCTGCGTCCTACAGTGTTCGCAGAGTGGTGAAGGTTGCAAAGCGGCGCTACGGGAGGAAACTAGAGTCACAGTTTCAACATGGTGGCTCTAGGAGCCTGTGGCAGGGACTAAGGACAATAACGGACTATAAAAAAACATCTTCTAGACGGGTGAATGCGGATGCTTCTCTGGCAGACGAGCTAAACACCTTTTATGCTCGTTCCGAGGCTGCAGCTAACCACGCTAGCAGCGCTAGCGGCGCAACCAGCGTGCACGCCGAGAGAGCCGGAGAGGTAAACACGTTCACCATCTCGGAGCATGATGTGAGGAGGGCATTCAAGTGAATACCAGGAAGGCAGCAGGACCAGATGGCATCACAGGTCGGGTTCTGAAAGCCTGCGCTGACCAGCTAGCACCGGTGTTCACTGAGATATTCAACCTCTCACTGGAACAGTCTGTTGTCCCCGCATGTTTTAAACAGTCCACCATTGTTCCTGTCCCGAAGAAACCCCAGCCCGCCTGCCTTAACGACTATAGCCCTGTAGCCTTGACCTCAGTAGGGATGAAGTGCTTCGAGAAACTGGTCAAAGACTTCATCACTGCATCACTACCAGACACACTGGACCCATTACAGTTTGCGTACCGTCAGAACCGTTCTACTGAGGACGCCATTGCTCATCTCCTCCACACCACGATGAGCCACCTGGACCAAAGAAACGGGAATTATGCAAAAATATTGGACTACAGTTCAGCGTTTAACACCATAATTCCCTCCACACTCACCTCTAAGTTGGAGGTCCTGGGACTGTGTCAATGGATCTCTAACTTCCTGACAGACAGACCACAAGCCGTACGGGTGGGGAAACACACCTCATCCACCCTCACCCTCAGCACTGGCGCCCCCCAGGGTTGTGTTCTGAGCCCCCTGCTTTACTCGATGTACACATACGACTGTGTGGCCACTTCCAACTCCACCACCATCATCAAGTTTGCTGACGACACTGTTGTGGTGGGTCTGATCTCCAACAATTATGAGACTGCCTACCTACAGGAGGTTAAAAACCTGGAGAGATGGTGCCAGTAGAACAACCTTCTCCTTAACGTCAGCAAGACTAAGGAGTTGATTGTGGAATTCAGTACAAAGCGGGAGCGGTCATACCAACCGATAAACATCAGCGGGACCCCAGTGTAGAGAGTGGACGGTTTCCGGTACCTTGGTGTTCACATCACACAGGATCTTTCTTGGTCCTGTCACACCAACACCCTGGTGAAGAAGGCCCGGCAGTGTCTGTACCATCTGAGACGCTTAAGGGACTTTAAACTTCCCTCTCAGGTGCTTAAGACTTTCTACACCTGCACCATTGAGAGCGTTCTGACGGGTAGCATCACTTCCTGGTTTGGGAACAGCACCATGCAGGACAGGCGAGCCCTTCAGAGGGTGGTGCGTTCAGCTGAACGTACCATCCACACTGAGCTCCCTAACCTGCAGGACATTTACAGCACGCGGTGCCGGACCAGAGCCAGCAAGATTATGAAGGACCTCAGCCATCCCAACAATGGACTCTTTTCTCTGTTGCGGTCAGGGAAACGCTTCCACTCCCTGAAAGCGAACTCAGAGAGAATGAGGAGGAGCTTCTTCACGCAGGCTATTAGGAGTTTAAATCAGGAAACACACCAAGGATCTAAAAACTGGCCCACTCTCTCCATCATCACACTTCCTCTCTGTACATATCTCACCTTTCGCACCACGACACTTTAATCTCTGGACTTGCACAGCACAGTGCACTTTATATTTAATTAAATTTTTATACCACACGATCCTGCACACGGACACTTTACTGACCTTTACACCACACCATACCGCACCTGAACACTTTATGGACAACCCACCACAAATATTGTCTACTGTTTACATTGTTTACTGTTTACTGTTCAGTCACTCTGTTACACATTGTTTACTGTTTACTGTTCACTGGTTACTGCCATTTTTTGTATATTTACATTTATAGATCTTTGTATATCTTTTATATCTTTATATTTTATATTTTATTTTATTTTATTTTATTATTTTATATAGTTCTTTTATACCTCATACTTATTTATCTGCCTCCCCCCCCCCCCATCCTATTCCCTCATGCCGGATTGTTGTATAAAGCATTTCACTGCATGTCGTACCCTGTTTGTATGTGTATGTGATGAATAAAATTTTATTTGATTTGGTGCAGGTGAAACCCAGCCACAGCTGCTGAAGGTGTAGTTCCTCCAGTCTTTCCATGGAGACAAGACTCATCTTCATCAGCCTCAGGGGAATCTGATCCTCATTTTATTATAATAATTATATGTGACACAGCAGAAGCGTTTGTGCTCCATCATGTCCGAACATGTCTTGGGATCTGTGTTGGGATCTCCAGCAGCCTAAATTAACACGTCCTGATGGGTTTAAAACAAATTCGACCTCAGAGACTCTCAGAGAACTTAGGACATGAATAAACATCACGCTAGACCTAAACATGTCCTCCAGAATATTGCAGTCATGAGTTTTATATATACATATCTTTATACAGTCATTATACCACGGGTAATGTGCAGAGTGGACTGTGATTGGCTGGAGGTTCAGGTGTGAACACTGGCTTGTGATTGGCTGGAGGCTCAGGTGTGAATAGTGGACTGTGATTGGCTGGAGGTTTAGGTGTGAATAGTGGACTGTGATTGGCTGGAGGTTAAGGTGTGAATAGTGGACTGTGATTGGCTGGAGGTTCAGATGTGAACAGTGGCTTGTGATTAGCTGGAGGGGTTTTGCATGATTCAGAGCAGTAGAAGTGTAGATGGAAGGTGCTGTTTATAAAATAAGTAATGAAAATGAAGAGGAAGAAGAAAAAAGAAGGACAAGAAGAAGAAGAAGGAATTTTAAAGTTTCATTATTGTAGCACACGGTTGTTGAGTGACAGCGTGTCATTAGCGTACCGTGTTTTTTAGTTGAAGGTGTTTTTATTGCCGCAGTGACATGGACTGTGCATGACCTTGGCCTGTGTGTGTGAATCTTTTATAAACAACAGCTGTACAATCACTTCAAGTCTTTACAACAGCAGAACCCTGATATTCATATTATTACAAGTTATAACACTGTAATAATATTATATTAAATCTTAACATCAAATGAGGCTAAAGCACTGAAACACATGGTGTGTGTGTGTGTCCATGTGCATGCGAGTGTGTGTTATGTGATTTGGCATAAACTTTGCAGAGGCCCTGTAGAATGTAGAACGCTGACTGTGTGTGTGTGTGTGTGTGTGTGTGTGTGTGTGTGTGTGTGTGTGCGTGCGTGTGTGCGTGCGTGCGTGTGGTTTTCTTTGGCTCTGTGTGTTGTACGTTGGCAGTGTGTGTATGTGTGAGGAGTGTGTGGGTGAGTGTGTGGGTGCTGAAAGCGTTAGTTGGATGGAGCTCCACAGGGGGTGTGTGTGTGTGTGTGTGTGTGTGTGTGTGTGTGTGTGTGTGTGTGTGAAGGGGTGGGGGGTTGAAAGCTTTTGAGATTTTCTCTCTTTGCTTTAACAGATAATAGACTGGAGTCACAGTCAAGGGCTCTTATGCAAGAAGCTATTTATCTCTGTGTGTGTGTGTGTGTGTGTGTGTGTGTGTGTGTGTGTGTGTGTGTGTGTGTGTGTGATAGAGAGAGAGAGGAATGGAAGTCCCTATTAAGACAGAAATACATTGCTGCTTTCCACTGTAGGAACTGTTTCAGGAACTCGGGGCCAAAGGAATTTTGTTGTCCTTGAATACGGTTTGAGTTTCTGCTGCAAACTCTGTTAAATGAGGACTGCAGGGGCGGAGCTTCCCGTACAGAC
>NC_139574.1:1082701-1085201 GCF_946808225.1 Silurus aristotelis
CAGTCAGGTGTGTTTGTTACAGTCGTGTGTGTTAAATGTTAGTCAGGTGTGTGTTAAATGTTAGTCAGGTGTGTGTTTGTTACAGTCAGGTGGGTGTGTTACATTCAGGTGTGTGTTAAATGTTAGTCAGGTGTGTGTGTGTTACAGTCAGGTGTGTGTTACAGTCAGGTGTGTGTTACATGTTAGTCAGGTGTGTGTGTGTGTTACAGTCAGGTGTGTGTTGTGTTTACAGTCAGGTGTGTGTTGTGTTTACAGTCAGGTGTGTGTTAAATGTTAGTCAGGGGTGTTTTACAGTCAGGTGTGTGTTTGTTACAGTCAGGTGTGTGGTAAATGTTAGTCAAGTGTGTGTTAAATGTTAGCCAGATGTGTGTTACAGTCAGGTGTGTGTTTGTTACAGTTAGGTGTGTATTAAATGTTAGTCAGGTGTGTGTTACAGTCAGGTGTGTTTGTTACAGTCGTGTGTGTTAAATGTTAGTCAGGTGTGTGTTAAATGTTAGTCAGGTGTGTGTTTGTTACAGTCAGGTGTGTGTGTTACATTCAGGTGTGTGTTAAATGTTAGTCAGGTGTGTGTGTGTTACAGTCAGGTGTGTGTTAAATGTTAGTCAGGTGTGTTTTAAATGTTAGTCAGGTGTGTGTGTGTTACAGTCAGGTGTGTGTTAAATGTTAGTCAGGTGTGTGTGTGTTACAGTCAGGTGTGTGTTAAATGTTAGTCAGGTGTGTGTTACAGTAAGTGTGTGTTAAATGTTAGTCAGGTGTATGTGTGTTACAGTCAGGTGTATGTGTGTTACAGTCAGGTGTGTGTGTAAAATGTTAGTCAGGTGTGTGTTAAATGTTAATCGGGTGTGTGTTACAGTCAGGTGTGTGTGTGTTACAGTCAAGTGTGTGTTGTGTGTTACAGTCAGGTGTGTGTGTTACAGTCAGGTGTGTGTTAAAAGTTAGCCAGGTGTGTGTTACAGTCAGGTTTGTGTGTGTTACAGTCAGGTGTGTGTGTTACAGTCAGGTGTGTGTTAAATGTTAGTCAGGTGTGTGTTACAGCCAAGTGTGTGTGTTACAGTCAGGTGTGTGTTACATGTTAGTCAGGTGTGTGTGTGTGTGTTACAGTCAGGTGTGTGTTGTGTGTTACAGTCAGGTGTGTGTTAAAAGTTAGTCAGTTGTGTGTTACAGTCAGGTGTGTGTTAAATGTTAGTCAGGTGTGTGTTACAGTCAGGTGTGTGTGTGTAACAGTCAGGTGTGTGTTAAATGTTAGTCAGGTGTGTGTTAAATGTTAGTCATGTGTGTGTTACTGTCAGCTGTGTGTTAAATGTTAGTCAGGTGTGTGTTACAGAGAAAAGCTTAATAAAAATCTCTGAAATTATGACTACACTGTATTATTGCTACAAATTCAAGTTGTGTCTTTGTGTGTGTGTGTGTGTGTGTGTGTGTGTGTGTGTGTGGGTGTGTGTTACAGGCCAGCACTCTTCCTCAGGGCACTATAAACCTGAATGTGTGTGTGGATGTTGTGGACGCAGAGAGTGTGACGGGACAGAAACACTCACTCTGCATCTGCACTCCGGACAGAGAGCATTACATCAGAGCCGAGAACCGTGAGGTTATCAATGGGTACGATGCGCACACACACACGCACACACACATGCACACACTCACGCACACAGTCACGCACACACTGTTGGACCTTTCCAGCAATTTATATAATTGTGTGTAAAAATAACTGTGTGTGTGTGTGTGTGTGTGTGTGTGTGTGTGTGTGTCCAGATGGCAGGATGCTTTGATCGTGTTTCAGCGTACCAACAAACAGAACCAAAAGAAGAAACGGAAGGTGGAGCTGCCAACTCCACAGGTATACACACACACACACACACACACACACACACACACACACACACACACACACACACATTATGAGTTCCTTTATCTTTATTATTTAAGAACAGAGACATTTAAGGTGTGTGTGTGTGTCTGTGTGTGATAAATCTAAACATTTCTGATCTATCTGAACAGTAATCTCACACACACAAACACACAAAAAATTGTGTTTGAAGGAAGTCTTTAATGTGGCTAAATGTGACCTCAGAAGTGTGACATGTAACCGTCAGTGCATCAGTTTTGACTTTTGCTGTGTGGAGTGCGTGAGTGTGTGTGAGTGTGTGCGCATGTGTGTGTTTGACACTGTGTGTTAAGTGAGTGAGTGTATGAATGTGAATGTGTGTGTGAGTGAGTGTATGTGTGTGTTTGACACTGTGTGTTAAGTGAGTGAGTGTATGAGTGTGAATGTATGTGTGAGTGAGTGTGAGTGAGTGTGAGTGAATGTATGAGGGTGAGTGTGAGTGAGTGTATGAGGTTGAGTGAGTGTGTAAGTGAGTGTATGAGTGTGAGTGTGTGAGTGAGTGTGAGTGTATGTGTGAGTGAGTGTGTGTATGTGTGAGTGAGTGTATGAGTGTGATTAAGTGTGTGAGTGTGAGTGAGTGTATGAGTGATTGTGAGTGAGTGTATGTGTGAGTGA
>NC_139574.1:1090201-1110201 GCF_946808225.1 Silurus aristotelis
TTTAAGCATCAACTGACTTATTTTAAAAAGTGTTTTATTTTTCAAGTAGGCATCTCAGACCACGGCATGGTTCAGTGCACCGTCAGAAAAAATTATGTAAAACGTAAGAGCACCTACTGGCATTTTAATACCACAATTTTAGAAGATGCAATAGCAAAAATGAACCACCTGTTGGAGTGCCACTGAGATGGATGCTCCTTCTAAGTTCTTCTTTAGTTTAGAACAAAAGAATGGACAAAAAAGACGTATGCATGTTCCTCAAAGACCTGCCTAAGCTCCCAGAGCTGACAGGGAGCTGACACTGGCTGAGCTTTAGGAGGGTCTTCAAGTCATGGAGAATGGGCGGGTGTCAGGTATAGATGGTCTCCCTGTCGAGTTTTTCAAGGCATTCTGGAAACCCATAGGGCAGGACTTGCTAGAGATCTTACAGGACAGTATGAGAGGAGATCAGCCCCCATTGAGATGCAGGAGAGCAGTCCTGACCCTGCTGTCTAAAAAGGGAGACCTGACCCACCTGAAGAACTGGCACCCAGTGTCACTACTGTGCACTGACTGCAAGCTGCTGTGAAAATCATTAGCATCGAAAACAGTTGGTTTAAATTGAGGAGTCATGAGTTTTTAAATAAAAACTGGGAAGGCACTATAGAGCACATCAGAGGCAGACTGAGCAGGTGGAAGCGGCTGGTTCCAAAGATGTCCTACAGGGGGCATACGCTGGTGATCAACAACCTGGCAGTGTCGTCTCTCTGGCAAACCTGCTAGCAAACATCCAGGCCCTGGTCGTCGATTTCTACTGGGATGGTTTGCACTGGATTCCGAGTGTGTCCTCAATCTGCCCAAGGAGGAAGAGGGGCAAGGGCTGGTTCCTCTCGCCAGCAGAACTGCAACATTTCACCTCTAGTTTATCCAGAGATGCTTAACCGGGTCCAGGAACCTGGTGTGAAGAACAGCAACCAGTGAACTCTTGCACATGGGTGGAGGACTAGGACTGGACAGAACTTTGTTTTAAATGGACACAAACATGCTGGATGTGTCTGGACTACCAGTCTTTTACCGTAAACTTTTATTTTGTTTTCGGAAAAATGTATGGGACTCCGGTTCCCTGCACATCGATAACCAGCTCCTACACTGCTGAAGGTTGACACTAACAGCAGCTGAAGCACAATGAAATCGGTGTGACCAGTCCTGTAGAGGAGGAACCCTTTCCCCAGCTGGATGTCGCCCCTGACCTTGACTGGTGTGAGCACCCCCTCCTGGCATGCAGGGGTGAAGGGGAGATGAAATTTAAGACAGTGTCGGGGAAGCTCCTCTACAGGGCCTGTGTTAAGGTTTTAAATAAGAATAAGACAGTGTAGGTGAGGTCAATAATATAGAGGTGGACAATTTTGTATAATCTGCGCTAATGCTACAGAAGACAGTTAGTCATGAGGCACTGGCACTTTTAGAAATAAAGAAAGTACAGTAATCCCCCCGCTTTACTGTGGTTCGAATCTGGCGCCCCAGTTTATCGCGGAATTGCATTTGCCACATCAATGATAAGTTTGGCTGATTTTCCCGGTGTCTCGCGGAGAGCACCAGAGACCAAAACACTGATAGGGAATTGTTTTTAGGAGTTTTATGTTGAAATAATGAAATATATTAATATAATGATTTATTATAAAATGAAGTAGACTGTTAATACAGTACAGTACAGATTCCCAACCAGAAGCTGTGGGTGGATAAAACCATACGCGACGCTCTGAGATCCCGCTCCGCTGCCTACAACACGGGGCTCGCCACCGGGGACATGGACGATTACAAGGCTGTGTCTTACAGTGTTCGCAGAGTGGTGAAGGATGCAAAGCGCCGCCACGGGAGGAAACTAGAGTCACAGTTCCAACATGGTGGCTCTAGGAGCCTGTGGCAGGGACTAAGAACAATCACAGACTACAGAACACCGTCTTCTAAAATGGTGAATGTGGATGCTTCTCTGGCAGACGAGCTAAACATCTTTAACGTTTATTTCGAGGCTGCAGCTAACCACGCTAGCGGCACAAACAGCGTGCATGCCGAGAGAGCCGGAGAGGTAAACACGTTCACCATCTCGGAGTTTAATGTGAGGAGGGCATTCAAGAGAGCATTCAAGAGAGTGAATACCAGGATGGCATTACAGGTTGGGTTCTGAAAGCCTGCGCTGACCAGCTAGCACCGGTGTTCACTGAGATATTCAACCTCTCTCTGGAACAGTCTGTTGTCCCCTCATGTTTCAAACAGTCCACCATTGTTCCTGTCCTGAAGAAACCCTAGCCCACCTGCCTTAACGACTATAGGCCTTTAGCCCAGACCTCAGTAGTGATGAAGTGCTTTTAAAGACTGGTCAGAGACTTCATCACTGCATCACTACCAGGCACACTGGACCCATTACAGTTTGCGTACCGTCAGAATCGTTCTACTGAGGACGCCATTGCTCATCTCCTTCACACTACGATGAGCCACCTAGACGACAGAAATGGGAATTATACAAGTCAAGTCAAGAAGCTTTTAACAAAGATGCTGTTTGTGGACTACAGTTTAGCATTTAACACAATAATTCCCTCCACACTCACCTAAGTTGGAGATTTTGGGACTCTGGGCCAGTGGATCTCTACCTTCCTGACAGAAAGACCACAAGCCATATGGGTGGGCAAACACGCCTCACCCACCCTCACCTTCAGCACTGGAGCTCCCCAGGGTTGTGTTCTGAGCCCCCTGCTGTACTCGCTGTACAAATATGCCTGTGTGGCCACTTCCAACTCCACCACCATCAAGTTTGCTAACGACACTCTTGTGGTGGGCTTGATCTTCAACAACGACGAGACTGCCTACCTACAGGAGGTCAAAAACCTAGAGTGATGGTGCCAGGAGAACAACTTTCTCCTGAACGTCAGCAAGAGTAAGGAGTTGATTGTGGACTTCAGCACGAAGCAGGAGCGGTCATACCAACCGCTAAACATCAACGGGACCCCAGTGAAGAAAGTGGACAGTTTCTGGTACCTAGGTGTTCACATCACACAGGACCTGTCTTGGTCCTGTCACACCAACACCCTGGTGAAGAAGGCCCGGCAGTGTCTGTACCATCTAAAACGCTTAAGGGACTTTAATCTACCCTCTTAGGTGCTGAAGACTTTTTACACTTGTACCATTGAGAGCGTTTTGACAGGTAGCATCACTTCCTGGTTCGGGAACAGCACCATGCAGGACAGGCGAGGCCTCCAGAAGGTGGTGCGTTCAGCTGAAATTACCATCCACACTGAGCTCCCTAACCTGCAGAACATCTACAGGACCAGAGCCAGGAAGATTGTGAAGGACCTCAGCCATCCTAACAATGGACTCTTTTCTTTGTTGCGTTCAGGGAAACGCTTCCGCTCCCGGAAAGCGAACACAGAGAGAATAAGGAGGAGCTTCTTCTCACAGGGTATTTGGAGTTTAAACCAGGAAACACCCAGGATCTAAAAACTGTCCCAATCTCTCCATCATCACACTTTTTCTCTGCACATATTTTTTCTTTTTCGCACTACAACTCTTTAACTCTGGACTCTGAACAGCACAGTGCACTTTATACTTTATACCACACCACACACGGTCACTTTAAGGACAATCACATAAACCACCTTAAATTGTTTACTGATTTACTGTTTTCTGCCACAAGCATATTTTGTATATACACCTTTTTTTCTCATATATATCTTTATATATTCTTATATTTTATATAGTTTAATACTTTATTTATCTGCCTTTTTTTCCCCTTGTTTTCTTTTTCTCCCCATCCTATTCCCTCATGCCGGACTGTCGTAAAAAGCATTTCACTGCATGTCGTACTCTGTATGTATGTGTATGTGACAAATAAAATCTGATTTGATTTGATTTGACTGTATACATATAATAAATAGTATTTTTTAGCTGTTTATCGCGGTTTTACGTTTTGGAACGTAACCAACAGGGTATTACTGTAACTGTAAAATTGATTTTATTTTTGACGGAAATGGGGAAGAACCTCACAGTCAGTCAAATGCCTTATTAGGGAAAATTTTAGAGAATTACAGATGATGGATATTTGAAATTACAGATGATGGATATTTGAAAAACAAAGACATGAGGGAGTGCAGCAATACACATGGATGAAAATGAAACAGAACAGAATCAGTGGAATGAGATTAGATTTAAAAAAGTCATGGAACAACAAGGTGATCTACACTTTTTTTGCGCCTATTTTAAGTTTTAGAAGTAAACACAAAGAGGACTGAAACCAATCTGGATTTTTTATGCAAAATTACTAGAAGATGCTTGTTTTTTTGAAAATTGTAAATCTTTTTGGAACAACTGGAAACTGAAAAAGACACTTTTTAAAAACCTGAGTCGATGGCAGGAGGTGGGGAAAGTCAATATCACAATTCTGTGGCAGGACTATACATCACACTCATCAGCCATGACCAAGAAAACAGTGGAGACTTTACAAAAGGACATCAAACTTTTAGAAAATAAAATGCTGAACAGTAATGGAGCTGTAAAAGCGGATGGACTGAGAAAAAAAAGACAAGAACTTCGCTCTCTGCTGGAGGAACAAGCAAAAGAAACACTGATAAGAGCAAGGTACTGTGCCACCTTCTTCAACCTACAAAGCAAAAGTGTGCAACAGATGACATTTTATCATCCTTTTCGTCCTTAAGAATCTCTTACATCAGATCCCAGTGAAATAAGAAACTTATTAAGTGAATTTCTAAACAACTACACAGTGCCGATAGTGATTACTGGGATACTGAATCCATGGAAGATCTGCTCAAGGAACTGTCACAGCCCCTGCAGATGCAAAAAGAGGACTTGGACAGCGAGATCACTTTTAAAGAACTCACAGAGGCAATGAGGCAGTTATCGACTGGACGATCTCCTGGAAAAGACGGACAAACCGCAGAGTTCTACCAACACTTCTACGACCCTGGTGGGTCCCATCAGCAAGAACGATGAGTCAGCATACAGAGAGGAGGTGCAACAGTTAACAGCCTGGTGTGGAGCCAATAACCTTTCTCTGAACGTTGACTAAATGAAAGAGATGGTTGTTGACTGCAGGAGAACACAGAGCGACCAATCTCCACTAATCATCGATGGATCCTCAGTGGAGATCGTCAAGAGCACCAAATTCCTTGGTGTTCATCTAGCGGAGAACTTCACCTGGTCACTCAACACCAGCTCCATCACCAAAAAAAGCCCAGCAGCGTCTCTACTTACTGAGAAGGCTGAGGTAAACTCATCTCCCTCCCCCCATCCTGACCATGTTCTACAGAGGGACCGTTGAGAGCATCTTGAGCAGCTTCATCACTGCCTGGTTTGGGAACTGCACCGTCTCGGATCGCAAGACCCTACAGAGGATAGTGAGGACTGTGTGACTGATCTGTACAACCCCGACACAAACACACACTCGTATTCACTTCTCATACCCATGTCTTCAGCACCACTCACATTACATCACCTTATTACCATAAACTGTTTACATGCTGTTTTTCTTTGATTTTTAAATTTTTTTGGGGGGATTTATTGCTGTTGCTCATTTGCACAACATTTTGTTTAAATTTTTTGTTACTTACAATGTTCATTTTACGAATTTTACACACCGCAGTGTGCAATATACAACAGGTTTACTGGTGTTTTTATTTTGTATTTTGTGCATTTGTCCTAAATTGTCTTGTGTTGTTTTTACACTATTTGCACCAGGTTGCACACGATGCACTTTATGTGGCGAGGACATGCACTAGTCCTAAACTCTGTGTTTTCTGTGATTCTTGTTGTATGTTGCACCAGGGTTCAGGAGGAACTTCTCCAAAAAAAAGGAGACTTGGGACTTTTATAGAACTGGAGACCTGTATCTTTGCTGTGTGTGAAATCCTCTCCAAGTGTCTTGCTAACAGACTTAAACATGTTTTAAACCAGCTACTCAGAAGTGACCAAACCTACTGGGTCCCTCAGAGGTCCATAATAGACAACCTCTTTCTATTAAGAGACATGGTTGATTTGAATTAGGCAAACAACAGTAACCTGGGAGTCCTATCTTTAGACCAGGAAAAAGCATTTAATCATGTAGACCATGGATATCACTTTAACGTCCTGAAACACTTTGGCTTTGGAGAGGGTTTTATCTCCTACATACAGCTGCTGAACTCCGATGTGTATGTGATGGTGAAGGCGGGAGAAGCCTTAAGCGCCCCAACACCTGTGACAAGAGGCATACGGCAAGGCTGCCCACTTTCTGGACAACTGCATAAGGCCATTTTAAAGTGATGCTATCTGTGTACGCAGAAGATGTCACAGTTCTTATCACAGAAAAAGATGATGTCATGCTTTTACTAAAACCATCAGACTATATGAAAAGGCTTCTTCTGCCAAAGTCAACTGGCAAAACATGAACAATGGAGAAAAGATGGACTAAAGATTTAGAAAGTGTTTTATGGGAGTTAACACATTTGTCTTACAGAGGAAGTTTTCTGGTAGTAAACAATCTGGCTGCCTCAACATTGTGGCATAAGACCACTGTGATGGAACCACCAGAAGAACTGATCAAGAACATACAAAGGACATCTGTAAACTTCTTTTGGAGTAGACAACACTGGACACAGGCAGCAGCCTGTATACCTACCATTACAGGAAGTTGGGCAGGGACTGGTGGACGTGAGGAGCAGAATCAGTGCGTTCAGAATTCAAGCTGCACAGAGGCTTCTATACAGCAAAGATGTGGTGCGGGAAAAGACTGCAAATGCTATTCTGAGGCGAGAAGGTAACCTCAACCTTCACAAATACTTGTTTCTAATGGAACTCATGGAGATGATTCTCTCTGAACTTACCCCGTGTTACAATTCCATGCTACACACCTGGAAAAATGTGGTAAGAGTTAAGACAGATGGAGACACACCAGAACGATGGGCAGCCGAAGAACCTCTATTCTTCACCCCAATGACACTGATTTTCCAGGACTGAAAATCTTCCCAGCCATACGTGAGGGGAAAAAGCGGAAGCCTTAGACTCCATCCTGTCCTTTAAAACACCACAGACACGTCTCTTCAAGGACATGACAAAGAAAGCTATGTACCACCTCACAGTAAAGGTCCTGCACAAAGACTCTTTAAAGAGACAAAAAGCCTCAGGGTGGACAGAGATGTTAAACCCAGACTTTGTGGTTTGGGACAGGTGGAGGACCCTGTATAACCCCCCTCTAGAGAAGCGTACTGCTGACCTGCAGTGGAGGATCATTCACAGGGCAATAGCTACAGACGGACATGTGGCTCACCTCAATGAAATACAAATTTGAGGAAAGAAGACGCTTAAACGCTTAAATTAATTGCTAAACTAATTAATAGAAACAGTTACACGTGCAGTGTGGATAACACGCAAGAACAAACACTTGCGGATATCAACTCTAGATCCTGAAACAATGCGCAAAAGACTCGTAGCAAAGAGACTGAAAATTTCAATTGCTTTTTATGAGTTATATGTCTATTATATGACTATAATTTCCTTAGTTTCAATTATATTTTTTGTGTAAATGAGACTCTGTGTAAAGTTCATTATAACCAACTCCTTTTTAACTTCTAGAGCAGCTCCAAATACAAAGCTTTTATTTATGCCACCTAACTTATTTTAATAGGTGAAATCTACATGTATCTTTCTGTTTTTCCGCCTATACACATGTATTTATGTTCATTTATTTATTGACCTCCCTTTTACTAAAATATTTCTACATGGATAAAAAAAAAATGCAAAATTGAAAATTGTTTCTGTTAAACCTCAACCTCTATCCATCTCTGCCCCCCCCCCCTCTCTCTCTCTCTCTCCATCTCTCCCTCTCTCCCTCTCTCTTTGTGTAGGAACCTGGCCCGGCCAAGGTCACAGTAACGAGCAGTAGTGTCCTGTGTGCCAGTAACAGTGTGGTTCAGTCTGATGGAGCTGAGCCTGTGAGAGGTATACATACACACACACACACACACACACACACACACACACACACACACACACACACACACACTTACACACACTTTTTTAAATAGATAATTGTTCAAATAATGTATTGTTATAATTGTGTGCATGTGTGTGCTACCATCTGTATGCATTATCAGAATCGGAGCGTGTGATTGGAGGACGTAAGCCGAGGGTGGAGAGCGGCTACTTTTCATTGGAAAAACCCAAACCTGAGCAGCCCTTGCAGGAAGCGCTATCTTCCCTATCCTCATCCTCCTCTTCCTCTCGTCTGAGGTACAGCATCTCGGAACCTGCGCTCTTCCTCTCGTTGTCCTCACACAACACACACCACACTTCACTTGACACACACACTACACACTCAGACTTTACAGACACACCCACTGTTTCACAATCTGTCGATGCTCCACACACATCGCCAACAGCACACACACTGCAATCTCCTTCCTCATGCACCTCCACCAACACACACACTCTAGCATCACCGCTCTCGTCCTCTCAGAGCTCTCTCGACTCTGAGTCGACCTCTGAGAGGCGAAGTCGTGACAAAAGAGTGGGTGGAGCTAACCAATCAGAGGCTGGAGGAATGAACGTTAAGCCTGGGCTAGGTGGGCGGAGCTACGCAGCACTGGCAGATGTCCCCCGTGCCAGAAGGCTGAGCCATCGCGAGGCGTTTCGTTCTGAGCGCAAGCGGCAAGAGCTGAGAGCGAGAACCCGAAGCCCGGGCAGAGAGGAGGTGGAGAGACTGTTCGGCCATCAGAGGAAGTGAGAACATACACACCAGTAGAAACACACACGCACAAATATACACTGGTTTTCACACTCCAGACACAGAATTGACCTTTAGGGATTTGCTGGTTCTTCAGGTGTTCCTTGGCTTGACCATAACTTGGTCATAGAGTCTGCGCTTTCAATTCAGAATTAACTTACTGGAGTCTTCTCAGCAGCAAATCAGGGTGCTGATATCATCCAGTGAACCTGACGCAGAACAGCAGACTCTTTAAGATCAGATCCGGGAGAGGTGCTAAAGAGTCTTCAGCTTTACTCATCTACTATAATGGTCTATGTTATTTAATCAGGGTAAAGGTCAAAGGTCCGCCTCGGCCATGTTGATGTCTAGAGCATCTGCTTGACTCTGCAGGATGCAGTTTATGAACCTTTCCTAAAGGTTCTGTTTCTCAAAATTTCTGGTATATGCTTGTGGCCCCTTGTGCCATAATACCATAAGGACTATTTTGGTATACTTAAGAGGGAGCACAAGCATGTAGAGGGAAACACTGTGCAGGAACTGCAGTGAGCAGGAACTTCTGAAGCTAAATGGGTAGGATGTCAAACTGCACCTGCACTTCCCAGAGATTTTTCATGCCATAAAACTCAAGTGATCTGTATCTGTACAGCAGCTTGAAGACTACCTGGGGATTCAAGTTGTAAGATGTTTTAGTCAAACACATCCACACTTTCCACCCAAAGAAACATACATGGCAGTGCTTGGTGGGAAATGTTGAGGCCATGATTTTGAAGAAGGAAGGAAGGGAGAGGTTTGTGTGATCAGGGCAGCATGCAGCAATTCACAGACTAAAATATCAGGGACATGGGGAAGTTGGTTGTGGATGGTACCATGGCTGCAGTGTCATTGTAATATACTTTATATTTTTCTTGTGCTTATGTCTTGTGTAGTCCTAGAACTAATTCCCATGTGTATACCCCTGCTAAATACCTCCTTTACCAAATCCCATGTGTATAACCCCCTGCTGTATATCCCGTTTGAATTCCCATGAGTACATCCCCTGCTGTATACACCCTGAACCACATCCAAGTCAAGTCAAGTTTATTTGTATAGCGCTTTTTACAACAGACATCGTCTCAAAGCAGCTTTACACAAATCAACAGTGAAGGTGAATGTGTGTGTTTATCCCTGATGAGCAGCCGTGGCGACTGTGGAAAGGAAAAACTCCCTTAGATGTTATGAGGAAGAAACCTTGAGAGGAACCAGACTCAAAAGGGGAACCCATCCTCATTTGGGTGACATCAAGAGTTTGATCATAAATCTTTCAACAATACAGAACACTGGAGAGTGAGAACTAACATGAGCACTGGAGTATAAGATTATAAGTGATGTTCTTTCTGCAGTCTTATACAGTCTATATGGTTAGTAGCTCCTAGTTTTATAAGCTCAGCATTTGTGATCATCACAGATCCAGCATCAGCTTCTCCATGCCAGAGCCTTTAAACACTCCAGGAGGTCCAATGTCAAACTCCACACATGTAGCGGGATCCAAATGGCACTGGTACATCTCTAGATGGTTCGGAATGTTTGTGAGTTCGGCATCTACTTCTTCAAAGGTCCGTAATCATCATGAGGTGGGAGGTGACTGGAGCTGGAGCAACCTCAGGGTGCCTCGGGATGGGGAGAGAAAGAGAAGCAGTGGAGAGAAATTAGCGTAGCTGCTGTTCATGATATTAACAGCACAAGTTGATAATGTGCATGTGATCAGATGTTCTGGAGCACAAGGTTATGATATGTGATGTGTGTTATGTGTAGGCTTTGCTAAAAAGATATGTTTTTAATCTACACTTAAACTGGGAGAGTGTGTCTGAACCCCGAACACTGTCAGGAAGACTATTCCAGAGTTTAGGAGCTAAATGTGAAAATGCTCTACCACCTTTAGTGGACTTTGCTATTCTAGGAACTACTAGAAGCCCAGAGTTTTGAGATCTCAGGGAGCGTGGCAGATTGTAGCGTGTTAAAAGACTGGATAGATACATGGGAGCCAAACCATTTAGTGTTTTATAAGTGAGAAGTAATAGTTTGTAGTCTATTCGAAACTTAACAGGAAGCCAATGTAGGGACGATAGGATTGGGGTTATGTGATCATAATTTCTTGACCTTGTGAGAACTCTGGCTGCTGCATTCTGGACTAACTGAAGCTTGTTTATTAATGATGCAGGACATCCACCTAGTAATGCATTACAGTAGTCTATTCTAGAGGTCATAAACGCCCATTAGTATATTCCTGCTGTATACACGCTGAACCAAATCCCATGTGTATACCCTTTGCTGGATACCCCCTGTACCAAATCCCATGTGTATACTCCCTGCTGTATATCCCTGAATCAAATCCCATTAGTATACCCCCTGCTGTATACACCCTGAACCACATCCCATTAGTATATCCCTGCTGTATACACCTTGAACAAAATCCCATGTGTATACCACCTGCTGTTTACACCCTGAATCAAATCCCATGTGTATATCCCCTGCTGTATACACCCTGAACCACATCCCATTAGTATACCCCCTGCTGTGTACACCTTGAACCAAATCCCATGTGTATACCCTTTGCTGGATACCCCCTGTACCAAATCCCATGTGTATACCCCCTGCTGTATATCCCGTTTTAATTCTAATGAGTATATCCCCTGCTGTATAAACCCTGAACCACATCCCATTAGTATACCCCCTGCTGTATACACCTTGAACCAAATCCCATGTGTATACCCTTTGCTGGATACCCCCTGTACCAAATCCCATGTGTATACCCCCTGCTGTATATCCCGTTTTAATTCTAATGAGTATATCCCCTGCTGTATACACCCTAAACCACATCCCATTAGTATATCCTTACTGTATACACCTTGAACCAAATCCCATGTGTATACCCTTTGCTGGATACCCCCTGTACCAAATCCCATGTGTATACCCCCTGCTGTATATCCCGTTTTAATTCTAATGAGTATATCCCCTGCTGTATACACCCTAAACCACATCCCATTAGTATATCCTTACTGTATACACCTTGAACCAAATCCCATGTGTATACCCTTTGCTGGATACCCCCTTTACCAAATCCCATGTGTATACCCCTGCTGTATATCGAAGAATCAAATCTCATGAGTATATCCCCTGCTGTATACACCCTGAACCACATCCCATTAGTATATCCCTACCCCATACACCTGGAACCAAATCCCATGTGTATACCACCTGCTGTTTACACCCTGAACCACATCCCATTAGTATACCCCCTGCTGTATACACCTTGAACCAAATCCCATGTGTATACCCTTTGCTGGATACCCTCTGTACCAAATCCCATGTGTATACCCTCTGCTGTATACCCCCTGTACCAAATCTAATGTGTATACCCTTTGCTGTATACCCCCCTGTACCAAATCTCATATGTATACCCTTTGCTTTATACCCTTTGTACCAAACCCCATGTGTATACCCCAGTGTCTACTCCCAGTACTATAGCTCATATATATACCTCCTGGGCTTCACCCCCGGTAATATAGCTAATGTGTATACCCCCCTGTGCATTGCCCTCTGTAAATCTTTGCACACTATTTTGGGGTATGACTCTGAGGGGATAGTGATCATTCATTCACAAGAGCTTTAGTGAGATCAGACACTGATGAGGAGTCTGGAGTTAGGTCAGTATTCTAGTTTATCTCCAGCTGTTTCATGGGGTTGAGGAAGTCATGGCTCAGTTCTAAAGGGAAATTGTAACATGGAGACTTTTGATACAACTGTGTGGTTTTAACTTTGTGGATACAGATGGGGGAGAATCATAACAGGTTGTGATGGTCAGGGGTACTTACAGGTGTGTGTATACTGTACATGTAAATACTGCTTTGTATTTCGGTGTGTGTGTGTGTGTGTGTGTGTGTGTGTGTGTGTGTGTGTTTTTCCTGGTGTCAGTAACTATGTGCATTATGGGTATTATAGTTCTCTTGTGTCAGACCAAGTCAACATGGCACTCGTCTGTGTGTTATTCTGGCTTGTAATGGGTAAAGTTTGCTGCCATCTAGTGCCGTTACTGTACTATTACATCTACATAACATTGTACAACATTCTAAACACACACACACACACACACACACACACACATACACACAGACTTGATAGACAATTATGTGTTATTTTGTCATTATTACATATCTTTTATAATACGATCACATGATAGTCATTTTACATCAAGTAGAGATCAACGCTTTCATTTCAATGTCTGTCTTTCTGTATCTTTGTCTGTCTATCTTACCCTCTGTCTGTCTGTCTGTCTTTCTATCTGTCTTACAATCTGTTTCTCTCTGTCTCACAGTCTGTCTCTCTGTCTGTCTCACAGTCTCTGTCTGTCTCACAGTCTGTTTCTCTGTCTGTCTGTCTTACCTTCTGTCTCTGTCTATGTTCATCTCACACTTTGTTTTTCTCTCTCTCTCTCTCTCTCTCTCTCTCTCTCTCTCTCTCTCTCTCTCTCTCACTGTTTATCATGCTCTATATTAGTCTTTATTTTATCTTCTTCTTCTTTCTCCTTTCAGGCGCTCATCAGAACATCAGTCTCCTCCTGCCTTCTGCCACGCCCACTGATTCCTCTGCTTTTTCTCATCATTTACACACACACACACACACACACACACACACACACACACACACACACACACACACACACACACACACTGCTGCTCATTGCCGCTGTTCCTGGATTCCTGAGTGCTTTCCACCATGCTTTCATCTGCTCCCTCTCCAACACACACACACACACACACACACACACACACACACACACACACACACACACACACATTTTAGTTTCTTTATGATATTTGTAATACTTAATAAAACACAATTGCTGATCCATTGAAATTAATTCAGTGTATTTCAACTGTAATTGTGTGTGTGTGTGTGTGTGTGTGTGTGTGTGTGTGTGTGTGTGTGTGTGTGTGTGTGTAATAGGCGTGCTCAAGTGATTGAAAGATTTGAGATGCAACAGTCAACAGATGCATTGGAGCACATGGACACCACAGAAAACTCCTCCTCCTCCAGTCAATCCACCAATCAGAGAACAGGACGCAGTGAGAGGCGTCTCCCTGCTCAGAAACAGGTACGCTTCTGACATCACCACACACACACACACACTCACACACACACACACACACACTCACACACACACACACACACGATGGTGCCGGTGAGGTCGGCTGCCGTCACGACTGCTCCGGCTACGTTTTCTCTTTTTTTGTTTATTTTATACTTTTATTTAAGTAGTTACACTTCCATCTACACAAGATGGACATCATTAGATATGACAGAGACACTCTTATATCTATTGGTGTACAATGCACTCACCTTTCGCCGTTTTTAAACCCGGACCCATGCTGGCCGAGCGAGATCCTGAGGGTGAACAAAGGACGTGACCCGTACCGGCGTCCGCGAGGGAAACGAGCCGGCGTCAGGAACAGGGTGAGGGCACGCGCACACCGCGCTCCCTTACCTAGTATCCTGTTAGCCAACGTCCAGTCACTGGAGAACAAGCTCGACGACCTCAGGGCAAGGGTCAAGTTCCAGAGAGACATTCGGGACTGCAACCTTCTCTGCTTCACCGAGACATGGCTGAACCCAGCGGTACCGGACCACGCCATCCAGCCGGCCGAGTCCTTCTCGGTTTACCGCATGGACAGAACACTGGAGTCGGGGAAGACAAGAGGAGGTGGAGTGTGTCTGATGGTAAACAACCACTGGTGCGACAGCGCGAGCATCGTTCCTCTTTCATGCTCCTGCACACCAAATCTGGAACTACTGACCATCAAATGTCGGCCTTTCTATCTACCTCGGGAATTCAGTTCGGTCATTGTCAGTGCCGTTTATATTCCACCTCAAGCGGACATGGACACTGCAGTATGGGATTTACACGAGACAATAACTCTTCACCAAACACAGCATCGGGACGCTGCGCTCATTGTGGTCGGAGATTTCAACAGTGCCAACCTCAAGCGCGCACTACCGAACTTTCATCAGCAAATCACCTGCCCTACCAGGGGCGAAAGAACACTGGACCACTGTTACACGCCATTCAAGAACAGCTACAAGGCACAATCACGTCCACCGTTTGGGAAATCGGACCATGCCGCCATCTTCCTCATGCCTGTTTACAAACAAAGGCTGAAACAGGAAGCTCCGGTTCAGAGGGAGGTCGCGCGCTGGACTGACCAATCGGTGGCCGCTCTGCAGGACGCTTTGGATGACGCAGACTGGGACATGACTCCGGCGCAGCTCTGATGACGTCAACATGTTTACGGAAGCGGTTGTGGGATTCATCGGGAAACTAGCGGATGATACAGTGCAGAAAACCACTATCAGAACGTTTCCCAACCAGAAGCCGTGGGTGGATAAAACCATCCATGACGCTCTGAGATCCCGCTCCGCTGCCTACAACACGGGGCTCGCCACCGGGGACATGGACGAGTACAAGGCTGCGTCTTACAGTGTTTGCAGAGCGGTGAAGGAAGCAAAGCGGCGCTACGGGAGGAAACTAGAGTCACAGTTTCAACATGGTGGCTCTAGGAACCTGTGGCAGGGACTAAGAACAATAACGGACAATGAAACACCATCTTCTAGAATGGTGAATGCGGATGCTTCTCTGGCAGACGAGCTAAACACCTTTTACGCTCGTTTCGAGGCTGCAGCTAACCACGCTAGCGGCACAACCAGCGTGCACGCAGAGAGAGCCGGAGAGGTAAACACGTTCACCATCTCGGAGCATGACGTGAGGAGGGCTTTCAAGAGAGTGAATACCAGGAAGGCAGCAGGACCAGATGGCATCACAGGCCGGGTTCTGAAAGCCTGCGCTGACCAGCTAGCACCGGTGTTCATGGAGATATTCAACCTCTTACCGGAACAGTCTGTTGTCCCCTCATGTTTCAAACAGTCCACCATTGTTCCTGTCCCGAAGAAACCCCAGCCCGCCTGCCTTAACGACTACCGCCCTGTAGCCTTGACCTCAGTAGTGATGAAGTGCTTCGAGAGACTGGTCAGAGACTTCATCACTGCATCACTACCAGACACACTGGACCCACTACAGTTTGCGTACCGTCAGAACCGCTCTACTGAGGACGCCATTGCTCATCTTCTCCACACCACGATGAGCCACCTGGACCAAAGAAATTAGAATTATGCAAAGATGTTGTTCGTGGACTACAGTTCAGCATTTAACACCATAATTCCCTCCACACTCACCTCTAAGTTGGAGGTCCTGGGACTCAGCCAGCCGCTGTGTCAATGGATCTCTAACTTCCTGACAGACAGACCACAAGCCGTACGGGTGGAAAAACACCCTCACCCTCAGCACTGGCGCCCCCCAGGGTTGTGTTCTGAGCCCCCTGCTTTACTCAATGTACACACATGACTGTGTGGCCACATCCAACTCCACCACCATCATCAAGTTTGCTGACGACACTGTTGTGGTGGGTCTGATCTCCAACAACGACGAGACGGCCTACCTACAGGAGGTTAAAAACCTGGAGAGATGGTGCCAGGAGAACAACCTTCTCCTGAACGTCAGCAAGACTAAGGAGTTGATCGTGGACTTCAGCACAAAGCGGGAGCGGTCATACCAACCTATAAACATCAGCGGGACCCCAGTGGAGAGAGTGGACAGTTTCCGGTACCTTGGTGTTAACATCACACAGGATCTGTCTTGGTCCTGTCACACCAACACCCTGGTGAAGAAGGCCCGGCAGCGTCTGTACCATCTGAGACGCTTAAAGGACTTTAAACTACTCTCTCAGGTGCTTAAGACTTTCTACACTTGCACCCTTGAGAGCGTCCTAACGGGTAGCATCGCTTCCTGGTTCGGAAACTCCAGAGGGTGGTGCGTTCAGCTGAAAGTACCATCCACACTGAGCTCCCTAACCTGCAGGACATCTATAGCACGCGGTGCTGGACAAGTGCTAGGAAGATTATGAAGGACCTCAGCCATCCCAACAATGGACTCTTTTCTCTGTTGCGTTCAGGAAAACGCTTCCGCTCCCTGAAAGCGAACACAGAGAGAATGAGGAGGAGCTTCTTCCCGCAGGCCATCCGGTGTTTAAACCAGGAAACACCCAGGATCTAGAACTGGCCCACTCTCTCCATCATCATCATCACACTTCTCTGTAAATATATTCACCTTCGCACCACGTCACTTTAAACTCTGGACTTGCACAGCACAGTGCACTTTTTATTTTATTCATACCACACCATATTGCACCATATTGCACATGGACACTTTACGGACCCTTACACCACACCATACCGCACACGGACACTTTATGGACAACCCACCACAAATTGCCTATTGTTTACATTTTTTACTACACATTGTTTACTGTTTATATGTATATATGTTTCATACATTATCTTTTTATATATCTTTATACCTTATATTCTTTTCTTTTATTTTCTTTTATTTATTTTTATTTTCTTTTATATAGTTTTTGTACCTTATACTTATTTATCTGCCTCCTTTTCTTTTCCCCCATCCTATTCCCTCATGCCGGACCATCGTATAAAACATTTTACTACATGTCGTACCCTGTATGTATGTGTATGTGATGAATAAAATTTGATTTGATTTGATTTGATTTGACACATCTGCTCGGAAACAGGTACACTTCTGACATCTTTATCATCATCACTCTGTGTTTCAGGATCTCTCATTAGATGCTGGAACTGGAAGCGTGACGGATTTTTCCGGAAGAATGGCCGTGTACAGGAGAGCGAAGAGTCTGGACCGCCGAGTTACAGAGTCGTCCATGACGGTGAGAAACACAACATCCAATAATCAATTACTCTAATGCTCCTTTAGCGTGATTAGTGTACAGGTGTATTTAGTGTGTGTGTGTGTGTGTGTGTGTGTGTGTGTGTGTGTGTGTGTGCTTAGTTTGTACTAAATATAAATGGTTTTACACTTTTGACTGGGTGGTCTAAGTATTTTTTGAGTGGTTTTGTGTATGTGTGTGTGTGTGTGTGTGTGTGTGTGTGTGTGTGTGTGTGTGTGTGTGTATATCAGGTTTAGCTGCCTGTGTAAGCCTCATACTCAGCCCCACACCTCACACACCCCTGATATAAATAGCTGTTAGCAGCGTCAAATCTTCTAAACGCTGAAACACACACGCAGTTCATAAGCGGTAGTACGGAGGGAAACAGTGTTTATGAACACAGATGTGTGTGAAGACGAGTACGCAGATGAAGCTCAATAAGAATAAGGTACTAACATGTACACTGCATGTGTAGGTGTGTGTGTCTGTGTGTGTGTGTGTGTGTGTGTGTGTGTGTGTGTGTGTGTGTGTGTGTGCGTGTGTGTGTGCGTGCGCGTGTGTGTGTGTGTATGCACTGAATTTTTATTGTTTTCTCTTCCAGCCTGATCTACTGAACTTTAAGAAAGGATGGATGACAAAACTGTATGAGGACGGCCTGGTGAGTGTGTGTGTGTGTGTGTGTGTGTGTGTGTGTGTGTGTGTGTGTGTGTGTGTGTGTGTGTGTGTAGAACCTTAAAAACATGAGCAATAGACGGATGTAATAATCATAATAATATTTATTCAGGCAAAGAAAAATCTCTCATCCTATATTATGAATTTTACTAACAAGATTCTCTTAAATTGTATTATTTAAATAATAATATGTAAATATTCCAAAACAGTGGTTACAGGATCACGTTTCCCACTGTGTAGCTCCACGTCTCCTGTCTGTATACGTCTGGGATCTGAGGAGAGCAGTTGCTGAATTTTGGGAGTTATGTTGTTATGTTCTCTCATATGTGTCTGTTACAGGTTTCTAGCTGCTCAACAGTTCCTTTGTTGTGTTTTTTATTTCATGATGCACCAAATGTTCTGATTTATAGAGATGTCTAGACTGCAGACAGACCAGTTCAGCACCCAGACTCTGGAACTCATGAACTCATGCTGAAGTAATAGATGCAGTTTGCATTGTCCTGCTCAAATATTCAAGACCTTCCCTAAAATGACGTTTCCTGGATGGAAGCATTTGTTGCTCTAAAACCCGTCTGCAGCGTTCAGCATTGATGGATCCTTTATAAATGTCCACGCTAATGCACTTCATACAATTAGAGATGCAGCTTTGTAACTGAGGGCTAATATCAAGCCAGATGGTCCCTCTCCTCTTTAGTCCAGAGGACATGGTTTCCAAAAAGAAAGTCACATTTTGATTCGTCTGACCACAGACGAAGAAGAGTTCTCCACTTTGCCTCAGTACATTTTAAATGAGCTTTGGCCCACAGAGGATGGTGGTGTTTCTGGATCATGTTCACGCATACCTTCCTTTTTGCATGATAGAGATTTAACTCTAAAAAGTTCTCTAAAAGTGCTCCAAAGAAGAAGAACTGGTTCCCCAGCGACAGGGTCATGGACTCTCAAGAATCATTTATGTGTGTAAGGAGAGAAGGTTAGTCTGTCAGGTCCAGTCCCACAGAAGATCTCTTATAGCACTGACTGTTGAAGAAGTTGATGCTGGATCTGATCGAAAGAAGTCAGAACACTCAAAGCATTACAGTTTGCTGCGTATGAAGCTGTGTAGCTGCAGAGCGCGTTTAGAAAACCCATGCTGAACCTCTACCCCACCCAAAGCTCCTACATGAAAGCTGGACAATGAAGCGATGGAGAAGGAGGTGTGGTCTAATGAATCAGTGTTATGTTCTGGATGATGTTCTGCTGGGAAACATCTGGTCTTGGTATTCATGTGAATGTTCCTTTGATGATATCTAATGTGTGTGTGTGTGTGTGTGTGTGTGTGTGTGTGTGTGTGTGTTTCAGTGGAAGAAGCACTGGTTTGTTCTTACTGATCAAAGTCTGAGATATTACAGAGACTCCATCGCTGAAGAGGTTAGTCTCAGTGTTTGGTGCATATATACTGTATACGAGTGTGTGCGAGCGTGTGTGTGCACGAGTGTGTGTGTGTTTGTGTGTGTATGTGCGTGTACGCGTGTGCGTTTGTGTGTGTGTTTGAAAGCTTACCTGAGTGTGTATTCTATCAGGCGGCGGATCTGGATGGAGAGATTGATTTGTCCACATGTTTTGATGTCACTGAGTTTCCAGTGCAGAGGAACTACGGCTTTCAAATCCATGTGAGTCTCTCACCATCCACTTCATTAGGAGGAGCTTCACATCTCTTCACCTCCACACCTTTACACCTCCACACTTCCAACACTGTACATCTCCACATCCCCACACCTCCCCACACCTCCACATCT
>NC_139574.1:1115201-1117160 GCF_946808225.1 Silurus aristotelis
TTAAACAATCTGGTTAAAAACTCCACTGCCATCTCTCCTAAACATCTCCACGCTTCTACCGGTATGTCATCTGGTCCAACCGACTTTCCATTCTTCATCCTCTTAATCGCTGCTCTCACTTCCTCCTTACTAATCCTATCTACATCCTGCTTCACCAACTCCACATCCTCCAACCTTCTCTCTCTCTGATTTTCCTCATTCATCAGCTGCTCAAAATAATCCCTCCATCTTCTCAACACACTCTCCTCACTAGTCAACACATTTCCCTCTCCATCCTTTATTGCTCTAACTTGCAGCACATCCTTCCCAGCTCGGTCCCTCTGCTTGGCCAATCGGTATAAATCCTTTTCTCCTTCCTCAGTGTCCAACCTCTTATACAGTTCCTCATATGCCTTTTCCTTGGCTTTCGCCACATCCCTTTTAACCTGCTGCCGCATCTCCTTGTACTCCTGCCTACTTTTCTCATCACTCTGTCGATCCCACTTCTGTTTTGCCAACCTCTTTCCCCTAATGCTCTCCTGCACTTCCTCATTCCACCACCACGTCTCCTTGTCTTGCTTTCTATTTCCAGATGTCACACCAAGTACTTTTCTAGCTGCCTCCCTCATCACTCCTGCAGTAGTTGCCCAATCATCCAGCACCTCTTCACCACCACCAAGCTCCTGTCTGACCTCTTCCCTGAACCTCACACTACACTCTTCCTCCTTCAGTTTCCACCATCTTATTCTTCTTTCAGTCCTCACTCTCCTCCTCTTCTTCTTCACCTCCACAACCATCCTACAGACCACCATCCGATGCTGTCTAGCTACACTGTCCCCTGCCAACACCTTACAGTCTCCAATCTCCTTTAGGTTGCATCTCCTACACAGAAGATAATCCACCTGTGTGCACCTTCCTCCACTCTTATACGTCACCCTATGATCCTCCTTCTTTTAAAAATACGTGTTCACCACTGCCATTTCCATCCTTTTAGCAAAATCTACCACCATCTGCCCTTCCACATTCCTCTCCTTAAAACCATACCTACCCATCACCTCCTCATCACCTCTGTTCCCTTCACCTACATGCCCATTAAAGTCTGCCCCAATCACCAATCGTTCTTTCCTAGGTACACCATCTACCACTTCATCTAATTCACTCCAGAATCTTTCCTTCTCCTCCATCTCACAGCCAACTTGTGGAGCATAGGCACTGATGACATTTATCATCATCCCTTCAACTTCCACCTTCACGATCATCACCCTATCAGAAACTCTCTTCACCTCCACTACACTCTTACTGTACGCTTCCTTCAGAATCACCCCTACACCATTTCTCTTTCCATCCACACCATGATAAAACAGTTTAAACCCACCTCCAATGTTCCTGCTCTTACTCCCTTTCCACTTGGTCTCCTGAACACACAACACATCTACCTTTCTCCTCTCCATCATATCAGCTACCTCTCTCCCTTTACCCGTCATAGTACCAACATTTAAAGTACCAACCCGAACCTCTACTCTCCTACACTGCTCCTTTTCCTGCCGTCTCTGTAGATGTCTTCCTCCTCTCCTTCTCCTCCTTCAGCCAACAGTAGCCCAATTTCCACCGGTACCCTGTCGGCTAACGATACCTGTGGCGGTCGTTGTTAACCCGGGCCTCGACCGATCCGCTATGAAATTCTCATTTGTGATCCGCATATTTGATTTGGCACATGTTTTACGCTGGATGCCCTACCTAACGCAACCCTCCCCATTTACCCGGGCTTGGGACCGGCACTAAGAGTACACTGGCTTGTGCCCCCCTAATGGCTGGGTTAATATTTAATTGCTCCAACATTCATATATTCAGGATGAGTAATATTGTACAATAATTCGATATTTAAGGTTTATTTGCTCAGCTTCAGGCTAAACGAATGTTATTACTATTCACACAGTAATATAGATTATTTGAGTTGTGAACTTTGGACACGTTAACATT